>NW_011494945.1:25394-37531 GCF_000754665.1 Bison bison bison | reverse complement strand
AAAGTGAAAAGTGAAAGTGAAGTCGCTCAGTCATGTCCGACCCTCAGCGACCCCATGGACTGCAGCCTACCAGGCTCCTCCGTCCATGGGATTTTCCAGGCAAGAGTACTGGAGTGGGGTGCCATTGCCTTCTCCGAAGCACACTCCAGTGACTGCTATATAACAGTGGCTTATCTATTGACGGAGAAGGCAATGGCACCCCACTCCATTACTCTTGCCTGGAAAATCCCATGGACGGAGGAGCCTGGTAGGCTGCAGTCCATGGGGTCGCTGAGGGTCGGACACAACTGAGTGACTTCACTTCACTTTATCTATTGACAGTTATTTACTTCAGTCATCCTCAGGGTTTATCTCCTTTGCTTCTCTGAGTCAGCGAAGGTTACTGAGTTCCTATCATGTGTCAGGCATTGGGTTAGTGCTTGGGGATAAAAAATAAGTCAAACAAGCATTGTTTTTCCTGTGTAAGGACATTATTTGGCTTCCCAGGTGGCGCTAGTGGTAAAGAACCCACCTGCCAATGCAGGAGACATAAAGAGAAACGGGTTCAGTCCCTGGGTCAGGAAGATCCCTTGGAGGAAGGAATGGCTGCTCACTCCAGTATTCTTGCCTAGAGGAATCCCTTGGACAGAGGAGCCTGGCGGGCTACAGTCCACAGGGTTGCAAATAGCCAGACATGACTGAAGCGACTTAGCACACACACAAGGACATTATTGCAAACCAAAATACTGACCAGATAAATACTGTCAATACAAAGAGAGATACAAGTCTAAATAAGGTATATATTTGTTTGGAGGCAATGTCTCTCTCTTTGACTTCCTCATGAGTTTTTTTTCTTTTATAATATATTCAGTAGATAATCACTGAATATCACCTACTAGGTATTAGGCATGGTGCTTGCTCTTGAGATTATATTAATAGACATGAAAAGAGATACAGTCCATAACCTATATATAATATATAAACTGAGGTAGGAGATAACATGACACAAATAGTTGCAGAAATAATTACTACTTGCTAAGGACTATGAAGCAGAAGTACCAAGCTCTATAAGAAGACTGTTGTACTCTATTATACAAAAGTCCTTAGATCCACACTTCTTGCATCTTTGTATCATTCATAGCATTTGGCAAAATAGATTGAAAAAGTTGACACTCAAATGAATATTTGTTGAGTGATTGAGCCTTTCATTTGAGAACTAGATCAGAAAACATTCCTCCTTAAAAATGAAAATATTAATCAAAATAACTAGATGTGGTATTTATTATTGCTGTTAAAAGATATTTCTAGTTTTTCTCTTCCAAGTACATAGTAGAATTGTACTTTCCTATCCTGTTGAAGGTAAGCATGACCACAGGGCTTGCTTTGACCAATGAAACGTTATTAGAACTAGTATGTATCACTTCCAAGTAGAAGGCTGTAAGAGGAAGAGTGCACTTAACTACATTTCCTTCCCTACCATGGCAGCAATGTTCCAGACAAAAGGTTATTAGCCTGCATCCCTGAGTGAGCAAAACATGGAAAGGAGCCTCACTTACCAGACAGATACATATAACCTAAAGGAGAAATAATCTTGGTTGTTTTAAGCCTCAAAGATTTTAAGCATTGTTTCTTGCAGACCTTAACCTAACCCTAACTGATTGCTAATGCAGATAAAGTTAGACCTCTGTGGAAATTGTACCAGGGAGTTGGGCAGTGGGAGACATGTAGAAGAACATAAAATAAACCTCTGGTAAGATTAGAGAAACCTTAGCAAAAGACTTAGGGTGCTCCCTGAAAAAGGAAGTAGTCCTTTGAAATAGATTCTAGTAAATGTAATATGTTCGTGATGAGGAAATTTGTTAGGTAATTATGAAGGGTTTTCTGTGTATGCTACTGGTAAGAAGAATTGAAAGAGAGGAGTAAACAAAAGGAATATTTTAGTGTGTCTCTACTGTAGGTACTCTACTTTTAGTTATCAGTTATAATTACAGAATTTTGGTAAGAATGAGAAAAGCTCTCATTCTAGAACATATTAGAGTGAAGTCTCATCTTTTTGGTAACAATTTCCTTTTCCAGATTCTGTGTTCAGTAAGCAGTTTTTTGTGTGGGGCTCCTGAATGTCCCTTATTAGTTTCACCAAGTATACCTTTAATTTGGAATTAAAATTTTGATGCGTGTTTCATAAGTCATTCTCCCGTGAATATGGCTAACTAGGATATATTTTATAAATTTAATCATTTGTAGTAAACTGATTTGTTTAAAAGTTTCTAAATATATATTATTGAGAACCAGATCCTGCATCAGCATTGACTCTACTAAGATATTGATGCTCCAAGACACTCAGTCTGAAAAGGCTGCCACCCTTAAGTGACACAGCATTTGGTGATGGGAGACAGCATTGTCAGTGTCTTAACTAAATAGCAGCTATGGCTGGGAAGAGTTACCTATGTTGAAGTTATGAGAAATTAAAGAAACATTTACAATAATAATTTTGGTCTTAAAGTTAGACATGATACAGAAGTTAAGCAGTTAAATGTTGAATTGTTAAAACAACAGCAAGTAGCTCTCCTTGCTGTCACAACATATGAGACAGAATTTTTTAAAATAATCTTTCTGAAATGGACTGTCTTTTAACATGTAATGTATTTTTTGCCATTTGTAAAATACTACCATTATGAATATTTTTAGAATTGTTATTAATATGTGTTTTGTTAAAAGGTATAACTTCTCTATTTTACATAATTTATAAACTTAACCAAAAACTTAAGTAAAATTTTATTATGCTGAAAATCCCATTTTCTTCCAGCTAAATATACTTTTAATTTTATACAGAAAAATGTAAGAAGGGGACAAGAATTCATGTAACAGAAATTTGATGCAAAGATCCTAACTACAGAAATATCTATTCTCTTAAGCAATGAGTTTCAATAGTTACTGTTAAGTAATGACAAATGTCCCTTTTAAACCAGATAAATTTCAATGGAAGAAAAATCATGGTCAATGATTTAGAAAACCTTAACTGGAAATAAAGAGATGAACTTAACAGGAAATAAAATGCATCAATACAAAAACAATAAAAATAAATAAATTTAGCAGAAATCATTGTTGAAAACATTAGATAACAAAACACTAAACTTATTAAAGATGAAAGGGGAAACAGCAGATAACTGATCATTATTTTAAAACTCTTCCAAGAAGACACTACAGTCTATGGCTTATTTTCCTTTATGTATAATATTATGTAGGAAACAATTTTTCAGTTCTTTCAATAATATTTATACTGCACTTCTCCATTTAAATGTGTTCATAAATATTAATCAATTCCCACAACAACACTGTGAGATAGCTAAGAATTATCCAGAGTTGACAGACTGAGAGCTTAAAATGATGTTTGGCTACGATGCCAAGGACTGCTGAAGGAATTAATAAGAGAGCTGACAACAAAGTTCAAAATCCTGGCTCCTGGCGCCTGCTAGGGTGAAGGAGGCTGTCAGAGAATTTCTTGTCCTGTCCTGACTCCTATTCTCCAGAGACACAAAAGTCAAAAGCACCTGCTCCTATGTTACTCCTGCATGGTCTGTGAAGCTATCACAGATGCTTCTCTATCACCTAGCTCCTGCTGTTTCACAGATTTAGATACCTTGCATCTTCCTAGAAAATATTAAGAAAAATTTCAAACCCACAATTCAGAGACCTGCTGAAGAATCGGAGTCCTCAATGAGTCCAAATGAGGAGCGTCTACCTAGAGCTTAAGATGGAACATCAGTACATTCTGCAGAGCTAAAACCAATCATACTTGGACTGACTCATCTGAACTCGCTTAATGTTAGGGAAATGTGATTTGTATGCAGGTGCTTACTAACTACCCCCGTTTACCAAAGACTGAGGATCTCCTGGTACAAAAGGCTTTCTGTGTTAAAATGAGGAAGTCCCAGCCTAATCCATATAGTTAATGGTGACCTTACCTCTAGGTAACAAAATATACTGGTACTTCTTTATTTTATGTGACAAAATGAATTTAACCAGTTATTTTACTTCTGCAGGTAATCAGATATACATGACACAAAACTAAATTTGAGCAAAAATGTTAAAATTATTTTAAAAATATCTTTTAAAATTTCATTATGGTCAAATGTTCATAAACAGCAAAAGTTCATATATAGTAATCAAATTGCCATGGAGATCATCAGTAGACATAAAATCCATTTTGAAAACTTGCCTTGATTCTTTCCTTGCCTAAAAGTCAAACTGGAGAGATCTAACTCCCCTTGTCTCATCCCAAGGCTTCTTCTCATCTTTGGTTCTCAATTGCCTTACATCAGAGTTCTATTCAGGGACATAGGAAACTTACTACTCTTCTCCAAGGACACAAGAGAATCAGTGGTTTGTCACAATTTATCCATCTTGGCTCCTTCCCCTGTCATGCCTTGTTAGGTGAGATCTTCTCTGGTTACAACCTGGAAAACAAAGGATACTCCCTGCACTGGGAGCCCCCACCATCCTCTCTCTTGTGAATGCTCAGCTAGAAGAGGAGGAGCAGAGATCAGACTCATTTCAATCACCCATGGGGTTCTCAGCTCTCACCAAGTTCCCTCAGTTTCTCTTCTTCCACCTGCTTGTTGAACTCTCTCTCCCCTTTGGGGAGAAAATCTGGCTCTTATATGGTCATGAATTCATTTGTCCACTCGTGGATGAAATAGATGAAATAGACTGCTAGGTCACCACGTTTTGTCTCTTCTATGACTACTTACCATCTATGTGATTATGAACAAGTTTGGGTTTTTTTTAAATCTTGTTTGCCCAGTTCCTCATCTATAAAAATGAGGATAATTATAGTATCTACACCACAGGATCACTGTGAAGATTATATGAGTTCATAGCTGTAAAATGCTTATAAAATTTTTTGACACGAAGTAAGCCCTCAATAGGACCCAGAGACCCCACAGAGACTGAGCCAGACCTGCCTTTGGGTGTTTGAGTATCTCTTGCAGAAGTATGGGTCAGCAGCGGCCTGCCAGAAGGGCGGGGGCTCTGGGTGCAGCAGACCTGGGTATGGCATAAGCCCTCTTGGAGGAGGTCACCATTAACTCCACCATAGAGTCCTCAGTACTTACATAGGACTGGGGAAACAGACTCCTGGAGGGCACAAACAAAACCTAGCCTCTTGATGAAAGTGAAAGAGGAGAGTAAAACAGTTGGTTTAAAACTCAACATTCAAAACACTAAGATCATGTCATCTGGTCCCATCACTTCATGGCAGAAGGTGGGAAAACAGTGGAAACAATGAACAGATTTTATTTTCTTGGGCTCCAAAATCACTGCAGATGGTGACTGCAGCCATGAAATTAAAAGACGCTCCTTGGAAGAAAAGCTATGACCAAACTAGACAACATATTAAAAAGCAGAGACATTACTTTGCCAACAGAGGTCCATATAGTTGAAGCTATGATTTTTCCAATAGTCACGTATGAATGTGAGAGTTGGACTATAAATAAAGCTGAGTGCCAAAGAATTGATGCTTTTGAACTGTGGTGTTGGAGAAGACTCTTGAGAGTCCCTTGGACTGCAAGGAGATCCAACCAGTCCATTCTAAAGGAAATTAGTCCTAAATATTCATTAGAAGGACTGACACTGAAGCTGAAACTCCAATACTTTGGCCACCTGATGGGAAGAACTGGCTCACTTGAAAAGACCCTGATGCTGGGAAAGATTGAAATGGGGAAGAGAAGGGGAAAACAGAGGATGAGATGGTTGGATGGCATCACTGACTCAATGGACATGAGTTTGAGCAAGCTCCAGGAGTTGGTGATGGACAGGGAGGCCTGAAGTACTGCAGTCCATGGGGTCGCAAAGAGTCAGACTTGACTGAGTGGCTGAACTGAACTGAAGCCCTCAATGGTTAATAATATTATTTATTTTCTTGTGATTATTTAAATCCAAGTTTTAGAATTAGGAAACTAATAACAACTCTTTTTTTCTCATCTCTTACCTCATTCAAATTTGTAATTTGATCCTTGTAGGTAGGTTCACAGAGCTATTTCAGTATGATCTTTTAGTAAGTTTATGGTCTCCTCTCCTCTGGTTTAAATTGTGATTACCCCCCTAACTTCTTTCCTGCTTATTGTATTTATTTACACATTTCCTTGCTCATTGAACAAACATTTTTGACCACTTCCTATATTCCAGGGACTGTACGTGGAGAAAGCCAACGCTTCTTTCTTTCAGAGAAGATGTAGAATTAACTTTGCTTCATAGATCATAATGCAAATCCTGCCTGTCACCAGATTCCTTCCTTTTTTCTGGCCCTGCCAGATCAACATATGCTCTTACAGCAGTTACACAAAGCTGAACACTGATGTGTTTTACAAGACAATATACCTTGGAAAATGAAAACTGGAGGAAACAGTTTTTTGATCCAGGAATAGAGTGTCACATCTTCTGGATACCCTCAGTATCTTCCAGCAGGTATGAACATGATATGCCAGGGTTTGTTAGACAGAGGTATTTAACTTGTTTGCTAATATTATTGTTTATTCACAAGATCAATAACAGTAGAGCACTCCCATGAGGACAGCCTTGTTCTGCTTTTAATGCCCCTTGACCCATCTGGAAAAATGAGTGTAGCCAGCCTGGACTCCAGTTATTGGATAGAGGAAGATTCAAAAGAGACTCCTAAAAGCAAATGTTGGTTATGGAATTTTTATAGTTCCAGGGCTTGTATCGGGTATTTTAGTCCTCACAGCTCAAGCTCAGTGTTTGCTATTTCTCCACTCACTGACAAGCCCTCCCCACCCACATGCAAGTGCCTTGTGTGCGTGTGTTCACACCCACACATCACAGAGAGCAAAAGGAAGGACAGAGGTCACGTGTGCATCCAGAGACAGCAGCACTTTGTACCCTCCTTGGAGTACTGTCAAATTTGTGGATGGAAAAAAGGAAAAAGGAAAAAATGGACATGTTGTTTATAATGCCTACTTGGCTGATTTCCAGAAGAAATTAATAATAATGAATTATGCATATATTGACACTTCCCCTGCAAGCCAAAAAGAGAATTTATTCAACCATTCTCATTAAGAACTGTTTGCATGTCCAAATGACATTTTTAAAATATAGCTTGAAGAATAAGAATAAATTATAGTGTATAAAAAATACTACGTTCCAAGGGTCAACAGTCCTAATGAAGAGTTTAATGGTGAGTATTAGCTCAATATAAGCAGAATCTATTATAGAAACTAGAAAAGTTCTGTGAACTTTACCATTAAATATATAAACCAAAGTTTCTAAAGTGAGTATTTTTCTACATGATGTACTGTTAAAAAGTAAGTGTGACTGGGGAAGTTAATTCTTAGGTTCTCAAAATGTTGGCGTACACTATTTTTACCCCGTGATAATTTATACAGCCTGCATCAGAGCTCTTGGTGCACACAGTGAAGAGTCTATAGAAGGTCAAATAAAAAATTGTGCCTGATACACTTATACTAGTATTTGACAGGACTAAAAATTAATGGTTGTCAGAACACTGCCTGAAACTGGCTCCAAGAGATTAAAATCTTTATTATAAATCTGTGAAATGTGAATCCTGATTTATTGATTACTGAGAACAGGGATTTAGAATGTCAACGAAATATAGTGCCTCTTGCCTTCCAAATAAAAGCTTCCTTGCACCCATTCAAAAATTCACAGTGGATGAAGATGGAAATTAGGAAACGGAAATTTATTCACTCATTCAATGGGCATTATGTGCCAGGCTGTGTGCTCCAGACTAAGACACATAAAGATGAACAAGACACAGTTCCCAGTCTGAAATAACTTACAGCTGATAGAGAGTGGGTGAGTGAGTGAAGTCGCTCAGTCGTGTCTGACTCTTTGCCACCCCATGGACTGTAGCCCACCAGGCTTCTCCATCCATGGCATTCTCCAGGCAAGAATATTGGAGTGGGTTGCCACTTCCTTCTCCAAGCTGGTAGAGAAGTCTGACAGAAAAACAGTCAATAATGAAACAACCCTGAAGGAAAAATACTTAGTGTCCTTAGTATTGGGTAATGTGTGCCTTACACAAGTGGATTTCCCATTACTCAATTCCATTTCTAACTAGTGCTCCTATTATGAGGCAAAACTAGTTAATGTCAAAATGACAAGAGCTTTTCTTTATGCTAACAAAAATGGTGAAAGGGTTAAGAAGCAGCAACCATCGAAAGACCAGAGAATTGCTCATTGTTTTCCTCATCCCTGATCCTGACATGCCTGGCCACGTTTTTAAAGGACTATAAGCCACTTGTGAGTGGGAACTGTGGACAGGTGCGGTCTGGAAACCGACCTTGGCCAATAAGATGTATTTGTGTTTCCACAAATCCCAATACCAGTTCTGGGCAGGTAGGTATGAAGAATGGAGAAAGGAGGTTAAAAGCAACTCAAAAACAAAGATAGGGGAGATAATACATGATTTCCTTTTTGCTTCCTAACAAGTCTTTTGATGACTAACCTGATTTTGCTTTATGATCCAGAAATTTAGAAATCTAAGCAAGAGTCCTTCTTCATTTATATATTCTATTTTTGCTTTTAATAAGTCAAATTAATAGAAATATGTTAGAGAAAATTAATAAAATGAATCACTATACTACAGTTTTTCCATGATGGCAGATAATTATGGTACACTTCCAATTTTTTCAAATGGTATTATAGCTTCATGTGTAAAGTTGGTTTCTTTAGATGGCATACTTGGATCTTACTTTTTGAACAAAACTAACAACTTTTAATTGGAGTCTTTAGATAATTTATATTTAATATAATTATCATTGGGGGGGAGTGGGAGGGAGGCTCAAGAGGGAGGAGATATATGTATACATACAGCTGATTCACTTTGTTGTACAGCAGACACTAACACAACATTGTAAAGCAACCAGACTCTAATAAAAAAATTATCATTATGCTTGTGTTTAAATCTACCATATTTGATGATTTATCTCCATCTTATTTTGCATGTTTAGATGTACAAAGTGTTTCATTAAATCGATAACAATACATCTCATAATTTAATATTTCTATTGCTCCCAAATGTTTAGCATTCCTTTTATTTTTATTCTCTCTGCCTTCTTTTGTTTTGTTTTTCAAAAATCCATTTTAGAGGAATGGTGATTGGAATGTTTAGCTGAAACACAGGAGTTGGGTAGATTATGGAAATGTTACTACCATTACCCAATCACCCTGTTACCTGAGGTTTTTCTGGGATAGAAATCTTAGGACAGATGTCTAGAATTGGATTAAAGATGTTAATACATATAAACCATCTCTAAGACTCTTGATATTTGCACATTGCTTTTCAAAAGGGTTAGTGTGGATGATAAGAAAGCAGATGCTGCATGATTTCAAAACCTTTAGACCATGAAATTTTTACACCTTGTTTTATGTCCCTGGATATGTTCCAGTTTCTCTGAGTTTATAGTCTATGGGAACTTGAATAGAATTTGTATCCTACTGTTGTGTGAAAATTGTATAAACCTTAATTATATTGAATTAGTTTAGTTCATGGTGCTTTTCAGGTCTACTATATCCTTATGCTTTTCTGTATATTCATTCTATTGATTTTTGAGATTTGATATTGAAACTTCAACTAAAAATCTTCATTTGTCTACTTAAAAAATAATTATAATATATAACGGGACTATATGTAACTTTATTCTGTACTTTCCAAGTCTACTATAAATGTGTTATCATGCTTTCATAGTTTAAAAAATAAAAAAGAAAGAGAAAAAAAGGGTTGATGTGAATATTTTTGTTAAGAGGCATTTATGAAAAAAACAATGGTAGAGAAGGATGGACAAGCAACAATCAATTTTGAATGTCATTGTTAAAATAGTGAATAGATACCAGTATTATTTTTAATTTCAAATATCTGATTCTACAGATAAAGAAACTGCGGCAAAATAAAGAAACAATATTAAATTATGAGAGGTATGGTTATCCATTTAATGAAACACTTTGTACATTATAAAAAATGCATGATTAGACAGGGATAAATGGTCAAAGATGAAAATACACAGGTAAGATGCATTCAGTCATTTAAGTCATGAAAATAAACATCCTGCTTAAGAGGTCTGGAGACAAAGACACTCTGGATTCATGCCTGAGTCTTGCCTCCACATTGACTGGATCACTCTTTGTAAGGGGTTTCTGAGATATGTTCATATTTAGATGCCCTTGAAGACTCAAAACTTTTACTCACCTCTGTACTTGAAAGACATTCTGTATCTTATCTGACAATGTGAGTCCTGAGGGAAACAGAATGGAGAGCATCAGAGTGAGTCACTTGTGTGTGTCTCTGAGAAAGGAACCCTACATTCTATCCCATTACAAGGTTAAATCCCCTGTATGGGAAAGAAGAGAACCTTCCATATGAGCTTGAGGATCCAAAAGCAGAGAGAATTGAATCCTAGTTCTCTTTTCAAAAGCTTTGCCGAATGTCCTATGACAACACAGGGCCATCGCTACAATAGGAACAGTGGGTGAGCTCACAGCTACGTAGAAAGAGGAAGCTACCTGGCCTTCCCTCACCATAACACGTACCTTGCTTTTCTGTGGCTCCAAAGCCAAGAGTCTCCTGTGAAGTTTTCCTTGAACCGCTCAAGAGAGGAGCAGAGGTTGGCTGAGTGAGGGATGATTTCATGGTTGGGGTCACACTAACCATTTTCCTGATGACACTGTAACTAGAGGTGTTTTAGAATTTATGCAGTATGGATGGATGCTGATGGTGTGGCCAGTGTGGCCAATATGGCCAGAGGCAACCAAAGACTGACCGAGACGGTCTAGCTGAGGAAAAGCAGTTACATGGATGCCAATAACCAAGGACCTAAAGTCTCTTCCCAGACTCCTTGACAACATGGTAGACCTTCTGCAATTTAGAACCTTCATACCTCAGACAGCCAAGGCAAAGGGAAGTATTGTGAAGTGACAGTCAATTAAAGAGAAACTAAATTCAAATCAGAGCTAGCTGAGTTCACCTTGAGTTTATCCATATTTTATTTCTGACTTAACATCTGATCAATCGAGATGCTCCATAACAGACTGATAAAGTTGATTACTTGACCCTAACCCCAAACTTAACATTTGTCCTAATTAAATTTCAATCCACTGCTACATCGTTTGAGATCTGTTTGAGTCACAATTTTGCTAGTTAGTATTTTAGTTTTCTCTCATTTCACATTGTAAACATTTTGGTTTTTTAATTCACACACATCTTAATAAGCAATTTCTTACCAAAGGACTTCATTCTATCACATTCTCCCCTACACCATCAAAAATAAATACACACAAAAAAAACTTACAGTAAAATTTCTAGGTAGGCCTCTCTTCTTGTGGCAAGAGGAGAAATGGAGAGTAGAAAATAATGTATTTAAATTTGAAGATTAAAGAAATCAAATGAAAAATATTCCTAATGCAGAACTACTGCCATCTTAAGGCCACAGCCCAGTATTATAAATAAGTTTTTGGCTCTATTTCACTAAATGACTTAGAAAGTTTAATTTTTAGGCATTTGTACATTTTAAAGTACTAAATAATCTTAATTATTCCCCTTTAAACAAATTATATGATCCAGAGAAGATGTATAGATTGGCTTAGATTACATAAAAGGTTGAACATTATAATGTTTATTTTGGAGTATTTAGAAAAGCACATTTTAAACTAACAAAAAATTAAACAGACTATTTCCCTCTCTCCCCCCCTTAATAAGCCTGGTGAATATTTACAATTTATATGTTAAAATACAGAATTATAAATCGATAAAATATCACTTAATGTGCTATTTAGCGTCTAAAATTTAAGCTAGCTGATCACAAAGTTATTACCTAGGTAGTAACAAATTAAGTAAAAGGCATACCTAAGGTTAAATTTCCTAAATTATAGTATTTTCATTATTAAAATATAGGTCAGTTATAATGATAATATTCAAACCTAGAAAATGATCAATAAAAATCATAACCTATTTCTGAGCATTTAAAAATTATTTTGTAACTTCCTAATTATAAGAAAAAATGTATATATATTTGTACATGGAACACTAAATAAAAAAACCCTAAAACTCCACAGCATGGTATTGACGTTACATACAAATAAAAGTATCAAAATTTTTAAAACTAACAAATAATTTAAACAAATTTCAC
>NW_011494945.1:19741-25294 GCF_000754665.1 Bison bison bison | reverse complement strand
TCATTTAAGGCTTCCCTGGTAGCTCAGCTGGTAAAGAATCAGCACGATATGTGGGAGACCTGAGTTCTATCCCTGGGTTGGGAAGGTCTCCTGGAGAAGGGAACGGCTACCCACTCCAGTAGTCCATGGGGTGGCAAAGAGTCAGACATGACTGAGCGACTTTCACTTTCCAGTGGCTCCCATGTTAAAGAATCTGCCTGCAATGCAGGAGACCCAGGTTCAGTCCTGAATCATGGAGATCCCCTGGAGAAGAGAATGGTAACCCTTCCCAAGAATACCGGAAATATTCTTGTCTGGAGAATTCCATGGACAGAGGATCCTGGCGGGCTACAGTCCACAGCTGCAAAGAGTTGGACACGACTGAGCAACTAACACTTTCCCCAAAGATCTTTCAGACAATACATGTTAACGTTATTTGCTCATTTGGCAGAACAACATCTGTACGTCAGTCTGCTGAGATTGCCTTAACAGAAAGCCACAGACTGAGTGGCTTAAATAACAGGAAATTATTTTCTCACGGTTCTGGTAGCTGAAAGTCCAAGATCAAGGTGCAGGTAGGGCTGATTTCCAGTGAAATCTCTCCTCTTGCTAGCAGGTTGAACATTCTCCCTGTGTGCTCAAGTGGCCTTTCCTCTTATGTGCATCCCTCGTGTATTTATTTCCTCTTCTTATAATCACACAAGCCATACTGAATTAGGTCCCCACTCTTATCACCTTATTTAACCATACTTACCTCCTTAAATCTCTATACCCAAATGTAGTCACATTGGGGCTTAGGGCTTCAACATAAGAACTTTGAGCGGATGTAATTCAGTCCCTAATACTGACATATTTAACATATCATTCAAAGAAACAGAAATTAATTGGAGTCTGAGTAGAACACTGAACTTCTGGTTGACAATAGAAGAAGTGTGCATGCCACTATATTTGATAAAAGTTTAATATATACAAAGAAAGAAAATATCTGCCTTTGAAAATAAGCCTATGAAATGAAGTAAATGTCAGTATTTAAGTTCAAGGTTATGTAGAGAGTGAAGGAAAAGAGGGAGACCATCCCACATGTTCTTACAGAAGTTAGACTGAGGTTTAAGATAATGGCCAAGAAAGGTGAATGGCAAGTCATGATGAGTGACAGCTCATTCAGGATGATGGGGTCAGGTTATTTTCTAAACCCTCCTCATTGTTGTAGACAAGGCCTTGAGGAATATGAGGCATGTAAGAGTTGTTTCTCGGCAAGTAGATATGACCATTGATAAGCATGTCCAGGTCTTAGGGCCAACTCCAGTCCAGGATCATGACCACTTAGGCCATGAAAAACCAATCCTTTCATATTCTTCCTTCTAGCAATGAGTGCATGTGTACATTTACATTACTAAGAGAAGTCCCTGAAGTGCCTAGTCCCACAGTAAAACAAAATATCCCCCAAGGAGACTTGTGGCCTTCAATGTGTAGTGTGACCTTGGGACATACTCTAATGCAGGGGCCAAAAAAGAATGCTAAGGTCAATTCTATGGCCAACAGATTCACGAAAAAGAAACAGGCTCAAGTGATGAAATAATACAGCTTTTTTTTTTTTGATTCACAGGTATTAAAGACATGGCTGTTGGGCTTTAACCAGTGAATATAGCTTGATTTTCTTGAGGATTCCTTCCTGTTCCTAGTCCAGACAGATTTGTTTGGGGCTTTCACAAGTCATAATGGAACAAGTTATTAATTTATTCAAATGGGTCCACTGGGTACAATAAGTGTCCTACCAGGTTGAACTATTTATTGTACTAAATTAATTCCTTAATTGGTCTATTAGCCTCATAAGGATTAGTATTTGTAAGGGTTAAGTATAATTCTCAATCTATTATATTTTCATTATGTCATGACTATTGGTTTTTTCCCCTTTGGGCAAAGCCTTCTTTTAAATTTAAAACAGAAGCAGTACAAAAATAATACATTTCTATTCTCTTTTTAATGTCAAGATTTGTATTTTCTCTTGTAAACAACTTAAAAAATCTCAGAGTCCTAGCCCTTCATATCCAGGAGTTCTCAGAATTAAATGCCCTGAGGATCCAGTGTACATTATGAATTAACTTTTCTTCTGTGCATCTAAAATGATACTCGCTATACACAGTCCTTGAGAGAATTGAGAACATTGTCATTCAAATCGCTGTGTTGTATAAATTTTAAAACTTCTTTGCATAAAGTTTTCTTTTCTGCAGCATGTTTTAGGAAGTTTCTAAAGTCCTTTCATAGGAAAAATTCTTCACTATAATAAAAGTAAGATAATCAAATAACAACGAATATTGGTTTCCTTAATCATCATCACTTTGCAAAAATGGTCCTTCACGATTTCTAACGAATTTATTTTCTAATACGCTCCAGGGGGTGAAATGTTGAAGTCCCCCATTTTACTTAGAAATATACTTAGGAATTTTCTAAGGGATGTAAAATTTTTGATTCAATCCATGGTTAGAGATCTTGAGGACAAAATAATAATCTTCCAAATTATAGGCTACCTGGGGCAGAGGGGTATTAGTTGATAACATTTTCTGCAAAATCTTATATGATTTCGCACCCAAGAGTAAAGAGTCAGGTGTAACTTGGCTGTCTCACGGTTTCCCTGGTATTTTGATAACGCTGGGGCGCCCGAGTTAATTTTGTGGCAAAGGCTATGCACCAACAGGGACTTAGCGACGCCCCCAATCCCTGCAGCAGTGGCTCCGCTCCTGGCCATATCCCGCCTTCGGATTTAGGGGCGGGGATCAGAGTGGTGAGACTACGGCAGGAGCCGGCCTGGGCGTGTCACCCGAAGGCTGGGCACCTGGAAGGCCGGGCACCTGGAAGGCCGGCTGCGAGGGGCGGAGAGAAGCGTGGTCGGGGGCGGGGCTCGCGGGCGCGGGAAGAGCGCCGGGCCGCCGTGCGGCGTCCGGAGCCCCGCCCACTCCGCCGCGCCCCGCTGGGAGCCCCGCAGCGTCTTCCCCGCGTGCTCTCCGCCACCTTCCGGCGTCCACGCAGTCGCTGGAGCTCCGCGCGCAACTATGGCTCAGCACTTCTCCCTGGCCGCCTGCGACGTGGTCGGCTTCGACCTGGACCACACTCTGTGTTGCTACAACCTGCCCGAGAGCGCCCGGGTGAGTGGCGCGGGCTGCCGGGCCGCCCGGCGTGCAGCCTCCTTGGTGGCGCCGGCTCGAGTTTCCTCCTAGTTTAGTCGGCGGCGGGCGTCTCCGGGCCCTGCAGCCGCCGCGCTTTTGCGCACCACTCGGCCTCCCGCCGCGAGGCGGGGCGAAATGAAGCGTGCATACCCCACCCCTCGGCCCCCGCCCCCCACGCCGTCTCCGCCTTTGCTCTGGGAATCGGCTTCTTTGGCCCAGCCCATAGCCTAGTTTGAGAGATGGGTAGAGAAGAAAAGGGGCGAAGGAAAGACAAGTTGTGCAAGATTGGGTTGGGGAAGCGGTTCGTGGGGCAGAGGAAGGGCGGGGCCGGGGAAACGCGGTGTCCTTTGCAGATCCCCGGTTTTGGAACGTCTCAGCAAATCATTCTGGCTACCAGCAGAGCGCTGATACAGCCACCTGGTTAGCGATTTTTGTCTTCGTCTTTGGCTGCATTTTTTTTTCTTTTGCATTTCCATGCGACCACCTGTCAGTTTTTAAATACTGCCGTCTGGGGAAAAATTGTGTGGTGTATTCTTTTCTTAGGGAAGAAGACTAACCGGAAAGTGATTAAGATCTTAGCCCTAATTTTGCCTTTTACCAAGAGAAGGAACTAAGTATTGCTCGTCTACTGCATGCTCCACGCAAGTTTTAATCCTAACAACAGCCCGGACCCTTCCTGCACTTAGGGAAGGAACAGGAAGTGGAGTGTGTATGATTCCATATCTGTACCCTTAAGTGAATTGTTCTTCCTCCCCCATTCCTTTAGTTTCACATGGAAACTGATTTTGAGAAATTAACCAAAAAAAAATTTTTTTTTGGTAAGTCAAAGATTTAAGTATCCAAAACAGAAAAAAACTGTCTGTGGTCGTCAAAGCCAGGAATTTGCAGCCAGACTGCCTAGCTTAAGGCATTAGCTCCTCTGTTACTAGCGCTGTGACCTTGGGCAAATTACTTAACCTGTGTCTAGTTTCAGTTTCCTCATCTGTAAAACTGGGCTAATAATTGGATTTACCTGGAAAGGTTGTTGCAAGGATTAAAAAGGTAATGGATATATAATGCTGAGAGCTGTTTCTGACACAAATGGTGGCTTTTGTAGTTACTACTGGAATCATTGTCCAACCTGACCACTTAGGATAGAGTGCCAAGTAGCTGGAATAGACATCAGCCAGGGCAGCTCCTCATTAAGATGAGGTTCACTGCCCCAGTTAGCAGTTCGGGTACCTGTCAAAGGTCAAAACAGTGTATGAATTACTCCCGTTTTCTGTGTACAGATGGTTTTTAAAAAAAGTGTATTTTTCCTAATGTTGTGTGTTCCTGCTTTCCCACAGTACAGATGTTTCCCTCCTCATGTTGAGAGTGAAGGAGACTTTTCTCCTCGATTCTCTGGCCACTACTTCGTCTAGGTCTTTGATTCATATTTTCCTTCTTTTGCCTTTCAAATCTTCCCCTGGATTAACATTTTCTTGCACTTCCTCTCTAGTCCCCTTCTTTTGAAAGAAATATTGGTAAAAGTCAATTTTGTGCATGTGTGAGCATACAATTTCAGAATCCAAGATTTCCCAAAAGCAAGAGTTCTTTACTACAAGCTTCAAATATAAGCGATATATAAAGGTTGAAAACGGTTATCTGGTGCATTTTCTTTCTGTTTGGTTCAGTAATCTTTCTGTGTGCTGAGCACCGTAATAGAATTAGGAGTACAGAGGAAACACACAGGTCCTCCGGTGGCCTTGTAATGGGTGAGGATGTTGGAGGGTGAGCTTTGGCCCCCTGTGCTGACGGCAGCTTGCCTGGCCCTTGCTGACGCTTGGCTGTACCTTTGCCAGGGGCCCTCCTTTCTTCATCACACTGATCCCTCATCTGGCAGGTCTCATATTAAATAGCCTGGGCCCCCTTAAGTTTACCTTCTTATCCTGATCCTACCTCCAGTTTTCCATAAAACCTTAATTTCTCACAGCACTTACACACTGCCTTGAATTTTTCCTATTTACTTGTTGGAACCTTCCCCTAGATCCTAGAGCCATGACCTTTGACCTCAGTATCTGTGACTTTATTGTGTGTTCTGTGTGCCAAGCTGACTCTGCACATGCGGAGTTCAGTAAATAATTATGAAACGATTGAATAAATAATAGGTATTTCAGTAACTGAATATGGCACTCACAGTCACTATTCTAATAAGCATTCTGCTGATACAAACTGGTTTGATCCTTACAACAGCTGTATGAGGTAGATGTTATTAACCTCCTTTAGAGATGAGGACTGGAGAAGGCAATGGCACCCACTCCAGGACTCTTGCCTGGGAAATCCCATGGACGGAGGAGCTTGGTGGGCTTCAGTCCATGGGGTCGCTAAGAGTCGGACACGACTGATCGACTTCACTTTCACTTTTCACTTTCATGCATTGGAGAAGGAA
>NW_011494945.1:17733-19331 GCF_000754665.1 Bison bison bison | reverse complement strand
GAACCAGAGTCTCTGTGTCTCCTGCAGTGGCAGGTGGGTTCTTTACCACTAGCGCCACCTGGAAAGCCATTTAATAAGTGCAGAGTGTTATGCCAGTGTGGAACTGGGTGCGTCACCTCAACAGGGGCTCAGGAAAAGCATCCGGGAAATGATGACACCTGTGTTGTCCTGGAGTTTCAGACTCAGGAGTGTTCGGGGCCAGGCAGTTAACCTGAATGTGCGACGGGGAATGTGGGGGTCTCTGGCAGCCAGGAGAATGAACATACACAGCTGTGCTCATCTGCCAGCATTTGCCATGGGGCGTAGAGGCTCAGTCTTGCCAGATCTGATTCTCTCAAGGCAAGTTAGAAATCGAAGCTTGTGTGAGAAGTCTGTCAGTTTTTTTCAGTGCCAACTCATTTTCAAAACAGCAGAATTATGGGGTCGCCAGATATAGCGAAGAAAAACTCAGGACATCCGGTTCAATTTGAGTTTCAAAGAACAAAAACATTTTTAGTGTATGTGTGTTCCAACTATCTCATGGGATATGCTTATATTAAAAAATTACTTGCTATTTAGCCGAAAATCCAATTGACCTAGGAGTTTCATATTTTACCTGGCATCCTTCAGTGGGAACCAGATATAATTTGTGGTCTGCCTACAACCCGCAGGGCACCAGTTTGCAACCGCTGGGGATTCTGCATGATCATTAGTCAGGTGAGACTGTTGGGAAAGTAAGTTAGCAGCTAAGACCGGGAGAGGAAGGGGTGGGTGGTGGAGGCCCTATGCCATGAGGGCTTCTGGGGTGAGTCAACATTAACGTAAGGAAAAGGTTCAAGGGCCAAGGGCTTAGGACTGAAGAGGGCTTTCAAAGACACAGCCTTCCCTGTGTTTCTCAGCACTGCTCTTCTCTGCTTCTCCATACACATTGACCCCATTCTCTCCTATTATAGAACCTTCTCCTCCAAATACAGCTGTGGGCACCCCCATAGGCAGCCCTATTGGAAAGGGCTCTTTGCCTTGGGAAGGAATCTGACCTTATTAGAATCACGTATCCGTGTCTTGATCAATATTGCCAAAGGGTGAGAAATTCCAGTTGTCCAAGGCTGAAAATACTTACCTTGATCAGAGGCAAGTCTAATGGTGTGCAGTAACCATTGGTAGCTTGAAACGGGCCATGGTCGGGGGCATCTGTTCCATGGAAATGAACAAAGGCTGTGAGTCAGGGCTTTTTTTTTAATTAACCACCACATGACTGAGGATAATAGCAATACCTAAATTGAATTTACTTGTATGCCATGCACTGCTTTAAGCATCTGAGGATTTACATTACACATGGGATTTACATCTGTTAATCCCGGGGCACTGGTTTCTTGCAGGCAGGATCATGACGTGTTTTTTTTTTTTTTTTATCGTCCATAGTGCTTTGTACTTTCAAGTGACTCAGTACATTTTATGATTGATAATTCATATGAGTGAAAATTCGTATAACATAGAAGTCAGTGATTTTCAATCATCTCACAGTTTCAGGAATTTGGTAGGAGCCCCACCCTGTCCCGGAGAAGGCAATGGCACCCCACTCCAGTACTCTTGCCTGGAAAATCCCATGGATGGAGGAG
>NW_011494945.1:17095-17633 GCF_000754665.1 Bison bison bison | reverse complement strand
ATTTAAATAGCTTTATCTTATATGGTAGCTCAGACAGTGAAGAATCCACCTGCAATGTGGGAGACCTGGTTCAATCCCTGGATTGGGAAGATCTCCTGGAGGAGGATATGGAAACACCCCAATATTCTTGCCTGGAGAATCCCATGGACAGAGGAGCCTGGCAGGCTACAGTTCATGGGGTTGCAAAGAGTCAGACACGACTGAGAAACTAAGCACAGCACAGCACATCTTACATGGGTAGAAGAATAGAAATGACTAAATATTTAAGAAATTTGTATTAATAATTACAAAAAGAATAAAATAAGTATGAATTAAATTTATAGATCTCTTTCATAGGAAAGAATACCTAAACACCTCTATTCAGACACCTCAGAGGCATCTCACTATGGTTTCATCTTATAAATACTGTAAATAAAAAGAAAATATAGCAAAATATGTACATGTAAGATTTCTTCTTTATATACAAAATGTCATTCTTATAGTCAAATTAAAGAAGGAAGACTGGATGTGTAGAAAGAACTTAAGGAAACTCCAGAAA
>NW_011494945.1:14730-15340 GCF_000754665.1 Bison bison bison | reverse complement strand
CATGAAGACCACAGTGAGGTGGGAGGAGCAGGTAGCAATGGCTTTCTGCCTTCCCTCCTCAGATTAGATTTTACCTAAAGTTTGAGCTATGTATCCGTAAGAAGTCAGGATCAACCCCATTGGCAAAATTGTAAAGAAAACAGCAGAGATTGTCATCTGCCACTCAGTAGTGGAAGTGTCTCCACAAGTTAGTCTTATGAGAGAAGGAACCTGACAGACAAAGTCATCCAGACAATGGTGGACACAAAACGGCAGCTGGAATGTGATAGGTGTTTGGGTAACAGACTCAATCAGTCCAGACAGCCAAGACATAAGCACCAGTTTCCAACAGAACTGAGGATGCATGATGATAGTGTAGCGCAAGGGCTGGCAGATAGCAACATAGCGGTCATAAGCCATCACCACCAGCATGACACCTTGTGTGGCACCAACAAAGAGCAACATGCCCAGTTGAATGATGCATCCTGTGTAGGTGATGCTCTTATCTGGCCCCCGCAAGTTGAACAACATTTGGGGCACAACAGTCGTGGTGAAACAGAGATCCAAGAAAGAGAGATTGCTAAGAAAGAAGTACATGGGGGTGTAGAGTTGAGGGTTCATGTATGAGAGC
>NW_011494945.1:12096-13468 GCF_000754665.1 Bison bison bison | reverse complement strand
CCACTCTACTATTCCTGCCTGGAGAATTCCATGGACAGAGGAGTCTGGAGGGCTACAGTTCATGGGATCACAAAAAGTCAGGCACAAATAAGCAGCTAACATACTTACAGATAATTTAGCAACATAAGTATGAAACGAAAACAAAAATAAAGTCACCTTTAACCCCACCATCAAATATGAATTTTTCTGTAAAACTTTGGTTTCTTCTTTTAAGAATATATTTTAATAAATAATGGACATAGATATATAGATATAATATATAAACTGTATCTGCTATATAGTACACTTAAAATGTGCATAGCTCAATATTATACCTTTTACACACTCTTATGACTCTAAATACTTTTAGAAATATAATCTGCTTGAGTATATTTAATAATTCATAGTATTTTATGTTACTAACAAAGTTTATACAAAATATTTTATTTTAAATGTATCTTTAAAAATTTTTGATAACCTAAACAACACTCTATGTAAAAATTCCTTTATTCTAACTATGAATACAATTGCATTAAAAAATATTGTCTTCTATAGTTTCAGATTGCTTTCTATGAAGGCTCTTCCCTGATCTATCACAAAAGGCAATTTTCACTTTTATTTTCTCACAGTCAGTAAAGGTCATCATTTTTCCTACTTATAATTGATCAAGTAAAGGAGTGAATCCCTATTATGAATATAACTTGCATTTTTGTTACTTATATGTTTGTTTGTTTATGCAAATTCTTCTTCATCAAAATGTCTGTAACATTTTTAACTTGATATGCTTCCTTTTTCTGATTTTTCTGATTAACAAGTAATAAGACGCATTGCTTTTAGCTTTTGATATATGTTTGCATGATTCAGATTACAAATTCTACAAATTTAAATATATCTTATTATAGTTCATCTGTTTCTTCTCCCTATTTTCTGCAAATCCTAAATTACTTCCCATAATATCTTTAAATATATTTGTTCATAGATTATTTAAAATTTTTCATATACTTTTGCCTTACTCCTTGACTTTTTATTTTTTGGATCCAAATCTTTAATTAGTTTAATTTTTAAATGTAAACCTTATATATAAAGTTTATTTCTGATTTGTTGCTATATTATCAGAGTATTTTACTAAAAAATCTTTTTTCAATTCACTGATTCACAATGATGATTTTGCTGTTTATTTGCCAAGAGTTCAGCTACAATCATGGTTGGGGGTTTCACGTTCCGTTGTTATGATTACTGTAAAAATTAACTAGTCTGTTAAGAGAATACTTTATCTCTCTTTCTGTATTTTTTAAAAAGGAAATTGAAGGGGAATTAAAATGGAGTTGGATTCTCCTGCCGTTAAGAGAGCTCTCCAAAATGAACCTGAGAAGACACTGATGAAGTATTACTT
>NW_011494945.1:11546-11996 GCF_000754665.1 Bison bison bison | reverse complement strand
ATGTTGATGTATGGCAAAACCAATACAATATTGTAAAGTAATTAGCCTCTAATTAAAATAAATATATTTAAAAAAATAAAAATAAGAATTTAAAAATCAAGAATATTGTCATTAAGGATAAAAATGGAGGATATGAGAACAGAAGAGGATCATTTTACTCAGAGGGAACAGGAAGACAAAGCAGTCTAGTCCTGAGGAAGTGTGTCTATACAAGGAATCCAGCTAGCTGACAGAATGTTAAAGCCTTGTACATTAGATGTGGTGAGACATGTCAGATGAACTCAGCTTCTCTGTGCTAAGTTCCCATAACCATGTCCTGAACTGATTTCATTTTTTTTTCTACAGGATTCCTGAATCAACTATAAAATATCCATTTGCTTTACCAGACTGTATTGTTCCTTTAGTTCTCTCATTATTTAGAGTATTTTTCATGTACTTACCTTCACTTGG
>NW_011494945.1:11020-11446 GCF_000754665.1 Bison bison bison | reverse complement strand
GAAGTATTACTTAAGTATGTCTCTGCCTCAGTGGAATTTGGCCTTTGAACATTTACTATTCTAATAAAGACATCCAAAGCATCTGCCAGAAACTCAAGATACTCATCAGGTCCTTACCCTAAAATGACTGATCACAGCCTATCCCATGTGGATAAATAATTTTTTCTTGTGTCAGAATACGGATTTTTGGTTTTGCCTTTATTAGACCCTGACTCTTTCTTTTTCCTAGAATACTCTCAGTTTTGCTAAAATATGTCTCCTGAATTACATTTCTTAAGACCCTAAATAAATATCTTTGTTTTTTGAAGCCACAATATTATTGTTCAGCACTCTATTTTAATCAGATTATGATGCTAAAAATTTTTTGTGATGACACTAGTCATACCTAATAAATAGCTTTATATGCAGATATTTGCTTGAATAAGT
>NW_011494945.1:9117-10920 GCF_000754665.1 Bison bison bison | reverse complement strand
TGTTTATTTGCCAAGAGTTCAGCTACAATCATGGTTGGGGGTTTCACGTTCCGTTGTTATGATTACTGCCAAAAATTAACTAGTCAGTTAAGAGAATACTTTATCTCTCTTTCTATATTTTTTAAAAAGGAAATTGAAGGGGAATTAAAATGGAGTTGGATTCTCCTGCTTTTAAGAGAGCTCTCCAAAATGAACCTGAGAAGACACAGATGAAGTGTAACTTAAGTATGTCTCTGCCTCAGTGGAATTTGGCCTTTGAACATTTACTATTCTAACAAAGACATCCAAAACATCTGCCAAAAACTCAAGACACTCATCAGGTCCTTACCCTAAAATGACTGATCACAGCCTATCCCATTTGGATAAATAATTTTTTCTTGTGTCAGAATACAGACTTTTGGTTTCGCCTTTATTAGACCCTGACTCTTTCTTTTTCCCAGAATACTCTCAGTTTTGCTAAAATATGTCTCCTGAATTACATTTCTTAAGACCCTAAATACATATCTTTGTTTTTTGCAGCCACAATATTATTGTTCAGCACTCTATTTTTTTTTGATGCTTTTTTTTTTAATTTTAT
The DNA here is from genome assembly GCF_000754665.1 of Bison bison bison. Classification (NCBI taxonomy): domain Eukaryota; kingdom Metazoa; phylum Chordata; class Mammalia; order Artiodactyla; family Bovidae; genus Bison; species Bison bison. The sequence continues at coordinate 10,343 of NW_011494945.1, read as the reverse complement.
TTTATTCTTAAACTTTACATAATTGTATTAGTTTTGCCAAATATCAAAATGAATCCATCACAGGTATACATGTGCTCCCCATCCTGAACCCTCCTCCCTCCTCCCTCCCCATACCATCCCTCTGGGTTGTCCCAGTGCACTAGCCCCAAGCATCCAGTATTGCAGCACTCTATTTTAATCAGATTATGATGCTAAAAATTTTTTGTGATGACACTAGTCATACATAATAAATAGCTTTATATGTAGATATTTGCTTGAATAAGTAATCAACACATTTCTTAAGACTGACCCTGTTTCAGATTATCACATATAAAGTGTTTAAAGAAATCATTAAAATCTAAAATTTATTTTAAATTATATTATACTAAACAATAAACCAACTCTGTAGCTTTTAATATGGGGGAGTTTTAAAATTTATTTTTGTGATATAAGAAATGAATCTGCCTCGATGCAGGAGACCCCAGTTTGATTCCTCAGTTGGAAATATCCCCTGGAGAAGGGAAAGGCTACCGACTCCAGTATTCTGGCCTGGAGAAGTCCATGGACTGTATAATACATGGGGTCACAAAGAGTCAGACATGACTGAACGACATTCACAGGAAATGAAAGTGTGCAATAAAATTTCAATAACAAAACATAAAAAAAAAAACTCAGTTATGTATGTGGCTGTATTTTAACATATACATTGTACATAAGTGAAAACATAGTATCCTTGAGGTTAGAAAGGGCACAATAATAATCTGTTCATCTTAAAATACATCATGTTCCATGACATTCTACAGAAATGTGTATAGGTTTCCTTTAAGTCCAAAGACATATCATGACTTTTGAATTTATTAATAAGTAAGCCTGATTATTTTTCTTTATTTTTAACTATTCTACTCGGCAAATGTAAGTAACTTACCTGGGTTGGAAAACAGATCAGTGGCAGAATGTGGGAAACATAAATTAGCTTGCCTGAGAGCCATTCAGAAACTCTCCCTTGCTTTCCTTGATATCAGCCTCCCCTACTCTGAGCTACTCTCCAGTTAAATATATGTCATTGTGTAGTCATCAGGAGATGTGATCAAAGCAGTGAACCTTTCCTTCTATAAAGCATAAGCAACACAGAGGAAACAGCACTTCCCAGGAGGTCCCTGAGGCCTAATCATTGCAGGTAATCAGCTGACAGTCCAGAAAAGTCTTAAAAGCCTACAAAATTTTAAAAAAAAAAAAAAAATCCTTTA
>NW_011494945.1:4826-6467 GCF_000754665.1 Bison bison bison | reverse complement strand
CTGGAAGAGTTTGAGTAGGATAGGTGTTAGCTCTTCTCTAAATTTTTTGTAGAATTCACCTGTGAAGTCGTCTGGTCCTGGGCTTTTATTTGTTGGAAGATTTTTTTATTACAGTTTCAATGTCTGTGCTTGTGACTGGTCTGTTCAAATTTTCTATTTCATCCTGGTTCAGTTTTGGAAGGTTATCCTTTTCTAAGAATTTGTCCATTTCTTCCAAGTTGTCCATTTTTTTTGGCATATAATTGTCCATGGTAGTCTCTTATGATCATTAAAATTTCTGTGTTGTCACAATTTCTCCATTTTCATTTCTAATTTTATTGATTTGAGTCTTCTCCCTTTTTTTCCTCTTGATGAGTCTGGCTAATAGAGTTTGTCTATTTTGATTATCTTCTCAAAGAACCAGGTTTTAGTTTTACTGATCTTTGCTATAGTCTCATTCAATTCTTTTCATTTATTTCTCCTCGATTTTTAAGGTTTCTTTCCATATACTAACTTTCACAAGCAGCTCATTCAGCCCAATAGAAGAAAAATAAACAACCCAATCAAAAAGTGGGCAAAAGACCTAAACAAACATTTCTCCAAAGACATACAGATTGCTAATAAACACATGAAACAATGTTCAACCTCACTTATTATTAGAGAAATGCAAATCAAAGCCACAATGAGGTATCATCTCACACTGGTCAGGATGGCCATCAACAAAAAGACTACAAATAATAAATGATAGAGATTGTGTGGAGAAAAGGGAACCCTTTTACAATGTTGGTGGGATGAAAACTGATACAGTCACTATGGAGAACTGTGTGGAGATTCCTTGAAAAACTGGTAATAGAACTGCCATACAACCCAGCAATCCCACTGCTGATCATATACCCTGAGAAAACCAGAACTGAAAGAGACACACTAACACATATATATGGAATCAAGAAAAATGGTACCAACGATCCTACATGCAGGGCAGCAAAGGAGACACAGACATAAAGAACAACTTTCAGACTCAGTGGGAGAAGACAAGAGTGGGGTAATTTAAGAGAATAGCACTGAAACATGTACATTGCCATATGTAAAATAGATGACCAGTGCAAGTTCAATGATTGAAGTAAGGCATGCAAAACCTGTGCTCTGGGACACCCTAATGGGATAGGGTTGGGAGGGAGGTGGAAAGGGTGTTCAAGATGGGGGGGACGCAAGTATTCCTGTGGCCAATTCATGTCAATGTATGGCAAAAATCATCAAAATGTTGTAAAGTAATTATCCTGCAATTAAAATTAATTAATTTAAAAAATCCTAATGGAAAAGAAAATGAAAAAGAATATATATGTAAAACTGAGTCACCTTGCCATGCATCAGAAATTAACACAACATTGTAAATCAACTATAGTAAAATAAATTCTACTGCTGGGCATACACACCAAGGAAACCAGAATTGAAAGAGACACGTGTACCCCAATGTTCATCACAGCAATGTTTATAATAGCCAGGACATGGAAGCAACCTAGATGTCCATCAGCAGATGAATGGATAAGAAAGCCGTGGTACATATACACAATGGAGTATTACTCAGCCATTAAAAAGAATACATTTGAATCAGTTCTAATGAGGTGGATGAAACTGGAGCCGATTATACAGAGTGAAGTAAGC
>NW_011494945.1:4234-4726 GCF_000754665.1 Bison bison bison | reverse complement strand
ACATTTACACATTGAGTAATAGGTAGACATACCTCAGTTCTGACTATAGTTCCTGAAGTAGCCAATGAACTAGGGTCAGAAACTCTTAGCTGCATTCTAGAATTCCCTGGGGATACAGCAATGGCACCCCACTCCGGTACTCTTGCCTGGAAAATCCCATGGATGGAGGAGCCTGGTAGGCTGCAGTCCATGGGGTAGCTAAGAGTAGGGCACAACTGAGCGACTTCACTTACACTTTTCACTTTCATGCATTGGAGAAGGAAATAGCAACCCACTCCAGTGTTCTTGCCTGGAGAGTCCCAGGGACGAGGGAGCCTGGTGGGCTGCCGTCCATGGGGTCACACAGAGTTGGACATGACTGACGCGACTTAGCAGCAGCAGCAGCAGGATTCCCTGGAGAACATTCTTGTGCAATCATCCACACACATTTGAGTGTGTAAGAGGAACAGTTTAGCTTATCCATATTACCCATCCCCAAAGTGGCCCATCCAT
>NW_011494945.1:3154-4134 GCF_000754665.1 Bison bison bison | reverse complement strand
TATATGTTGTAGTATATATTTTCTTTCCTCCATTGTTTCTGAGACTTTTTATCATATGGAGGCATAACTACAGTTTATCTTCTGAGCATTATGGTGACTTTTCTTTTTTATTCCTTAAATAGCTTTTTTCAGGGGAGAGGAGGGGTACATATTTGGGATGGAAGTCATCATGATCCTCAGCTCCTCTACAAATTATCCTGGATGAACTGCTTAATAATTCCTGCATCTGTATCTATAAACTTCAAAATGTTTCCATTTCTTTGATAGTATTTAGGCTAGGTTTGTGCTGTGGTTTCCCTCAATTTTTTTTTTAAATCTTATCCTATATTTCTCTTTCCCTTGAATTCCTCAGTATTTCCAATATATGTAGCTTTAAAAAAAATTATTCTAAAAAGTACATCTCTTGCTTCATGGAAGAAGGATGTTGGAACTATTTGTTCATTATGCCCCTTTTATTGTACAGGTTAAAAGCAATTTCAATATGTAATTATCACAGAGATAGGCAAGATTGCCCCTTCCATGGGAATGAAATGGGAAAAAAAAATTGAAAAATAAATTGGTAATGTATGTAAATCTACTTACGTGTCTTTGTTTTTGACAATTGCTTTCCTAAAAGTGTCTTATCAATTGCAGCTCAAGATGGAGGAGTAGAAGAATGTGCACTTATCTCCTCCTGCAAGAGCACCAAAATTTCAACTAGCTGTAGAACAACCATTGACAGGATGCTGGAACCTACCAAAAAAAGATACCCATGTCCAAATACAAAGAAGAATCCTCAGCAAAATGGTGGAAGGGGCACATGATGATCAAATCAAACCCCATACCTGCCAAGAGGGTGACCCATAGACTGGAGAACAATAATAACAAAGAAGTTCTCACACTATTGTGAAGGTTCTGAACCCCACATCAGACTTCACAGCCTGGAAATCTGACAAAGGGACTGGGAATCTCTAAGGAATCTGGCCGTTAGGGCCAGCAAG
>NW_011494945.1:0-882 GCF_000754665.1 Bison bison bison | reverse complement strand
GCTCCTCCGTCCATGGGATTTTCCAGGCAAGAGTACTGGAGTGGGGTGCCATTGCCTTCTCCAAAAGAAAGCTTATGGTGCATAAATTACAACTAAAAGGGTAAAATTGAGAATAATTGGAATTCTAGAAAGAGAAGAGAATGATAAAAGGACAGAAAGTTTATTTTTTAAAAATAATAATGGCTAAAAGCTCTCAAATATGGCAAGGACATAAGTATTCAAGTTCATGATGTTCATAGGTTACCAATTAAGATCAAATAAAGAGATTCTCTCCAAGCCTTCTTAAAATAAAATTGTTAAAAATCAAAGACAAAGGGTGAATCTTCATTGATACATAAGAAAATGTTTGTAACATACAAAGACGTTTACATACCAATATCAATGGGTTTCTTAAAGACCAGAAGAGATTGGGATGATATATTCAATGCAATAAACCAAATTAAGCTGTTAATGAAGTATATTATTCACAGAAAAACAGCCCTCCATATATGAAAAAGAGATGAAGACATTCCCAGGCCAAAAAAAAAAAGAGGGAATTTATCACCATTACATCTGCTTTAGAAAAAATATGAAAACAGTCTTTCAAATACTTATTAAATAAAGTTAATTTGTACCATGAAAGCATGTGAAAAATTCAGCATACTGGTAATATAGTCAAATCCAAGCATTAATACTTTAACATGATAATATATTAATAACAACTCTAGTATAAAGGTTAAAGGACAAGAGTATTAAAAGTAACTATAGGTGAAATAATTTATTAATAAATACAGCAAAAATAAAAATAAGCTGGAGAGAAATATATAGTTTTGGTAGACCATTTATCAGTGTAGGATAGACTATTATATCTATGAGATGTTTTATATAAGCCTCATGCTAAGT
>NW_011494944.1:4080521-4081429 GCF_000754665.1 Bison bison bison | reverse complement strand
ATGGACAGGGAGGCCTGGCGTGCTGCGATTCATGGGGTCACAAAGAGTCAGACACGACTGAGCAACTGATCTGATCTGATCTGATGTCCCCTGCTGACATTCGGAAGTTATTTCGTAGAATTTACTCAGTGTTCAATGTTCTTTTGATGAATTTCTGGGGGAGAAAGTGGTCTCCCCTTCCTATTCCTCTGCCATCTTAGGATCACCCCCCTTTTCTCTTTCTGATTTACTTCATTTTGTATAATAGGCTCTAGGTTCATTCACCTCATTAGGTTGACTCAAATTCAACCCATTTGCATTTAAGGTCATTACTGATAAGTATGACCCCATTGCCATTTACTTTTTTGTTTTGAGTTCGAGTTTATACACAGTTTCTCTTTCTGACTTACTTCATTTTGTATAATAGGCTCTAGGTTCATTCACCTCATTAGATTGACTCAAATTCAACCTGTTTGCATTTAAGGTAATTACTGATAAGTATGAACCTGTTGCCATTTACTTTTTTGTTTTGAGTTCAAGTTTATACACAGTTTCTGTGTTTCCTGTCTAGAGAAGATCCTTTAGCATTTGAGGAGAGCTGGTTTGGTAGTGCTGAATTCTCTCAGCTTTTGTTAGTCTGTAAAGCTTTTGATTTCTCCTTATACAAAGAAGAGAAGAGGGAGGAAGGAGACAGTGGTGGCCAGGAGGATAAAGGGGGGGATCAAAAGGAGAGGGACGGATTCAGCCAGTAATCAGTTCCCTAAGTGTTCTTCCCTGGTGGCTCAGAGGATAAAGCATCTACCTCCAATGTGGGAGACCCAGGTTCAATCTCTGGGCCGAGAAGATCCCCTGGAGATGGAAATGGTAACCCACTCCAGTATTCTTGCCTGGAGAATCCCATGGATAGAGAAGCCTGGTGGGCTATAGTC
>NW_011494944.1:4059898-4080421 GCF_000754665.1 Bison bison bison | reverse complement strand
GTTCTCCACAGTCTGGAACACACAAAGAGATTCACAGAGTTGGTTAGAGAAGAGAAGGTGGAGGGAGGAGATAGAGGTGACCTGGTGGAGAAAAAGGAGAGTCCAAATAGGGAGAGAGCAGTCAGGCCAATAAACTTGCTCCCAAATAAAAATGGATACTGAAGATTGGGTTCTTAAAGGTAAAAAATTGATAACAAATACCAAAAAGCAAAGATTAAAAATCTACAGTGGAGGTTAGATTCTCAAAAATATAATATTAAAGAAAAAAACAAAGTCACAAAAATTATTATATATAATATATATTATATATATATATATATGAAGTTTGCTTTAAAAACTAGGTCTTTTTTTTTTTGAAAAGTACTAGTATGTTATAAAAATGAAAGTTAAAGGAGAAATAGAGGACTTAAAATATATATTTTTTTAATTTAAAAAGTGATAATAGTAATAATAGATCTAGGACTTTCTCTAGTGTTGTTGTGGGCAGTGTGGGGTCAGTTCATTTTTGGATAATTCTTTGATCTGGCTTGTATTTCTCAAGATCTATAGGCCTCTTCCTGTGTAGTCAGTACGGACTACAGGGTTTTAATCTATTACACCTGTCACTTCCAAGGCGGTTCCCTCTGTTTTAGCTTCTGTTTGCTGGTCTCTTCAGTGTCTAATTTCCGCTCTGACACAAGGGATTGGTGGTGGACACTTTTTTAGGCTCACTTGTTCAGTCATGCTGTGGGGAAGGAGGAACACTGCAAACAACACTGGCGTGTACTCAGAGTGTCTCAGCCACCCTGGGTTTGCCCTGCTCAGGGTGTGTGTGCTTTCTCTGCCTACACTGCCTAGGCTCTAGGTTGCTCTGCTGGGAACTGTCTGAGGCCTGGTCTGGGTTGTATGCACTTCCCAAGTCTAAGCCGCTCAGGTTCAGGTACTTGGGTACTCCATAAGGGCACAGACTCGGTTGGGCCTGCGTTTTGTGCCCTTTGTAGGTCCGAGAAGCTCAGGTTACCAGGTGCTTGGTAAGCATGGTCGCTGTGACTTATCGCTTCCTCTGTCCCTGCTGCTCGGTTTTCTGGGTGTACAACAGGCGCACCTCCTTAGGTGTGCCGTGTGTCTCTTCTGGGGAGCTGATCTCTGGCTGCGACCCTCCCAGCGGGTATGACCATCCAGAATCCCAAGAAGTCTTGGTTAGCAATGAAGCCTGCTTGCAGGTTGGCAGATGATGCCTCTCTGGGGCTGTGATTGCCCCCTTCTGGCTCTGGCTGCCCTCACTTGCCTGACTCCAGTGGGGTATTGGCCAGTCCGCAGCCAGCTAGCTCTGCTCAGTCCTTTGTTCTGTGATTGAGCCTGGAGGTGTCTTAGGTTAGGGCTTTATGCGGGATAGCTATTTCACAGTCTGGTTTGCTATCTAAAGTTAATTCCCTCAGATTGCCCTTGGGGCATTCAAGCCCGGTCCTTACCCTAAGCAATGCACAGCTCACCTCCCTGCCCAGCTCCCTGTTGCTAGTAACGGATGCAGATGTCTGCTGGGAGTTACCATTGGGCACGTTGTCTGTGGGATTTAATCATTTATTTATTTTTTCTCCTGGTTATGTTGCTTTCTGAGGCTCGCCACAGACTCGCCAGTGAGAGTGTTTCTGGGCGTTTCTGAACTTCTCTCTTTTTAAAGACTCCCTTCCTGGGACAGATCTCCATCCCTACCTTTTTGTTTCTTTTTTTTTTTTTTTTCTCTTTTATATTCTTTCCTACCTCCTTTCGAAGAAAATGGGCTGCTTTTCTGGGTGCCTGACGTCCCCTGCTGGCATTCAGAAGTTTTTTTGTAGAATTTACACAATGTTCATATGTTCTTTTGATGAATTTCTGGGGGAGAAAGTGGTCTCCCCATCCTATTCCTCTGCCATCTTAGGATCGCCCCCCTTTTCTCTTTCTGACTTACTTCATTTTGTATAATAGGCTCTAGGTTCATTCACCTCATTAGAACTGACTTAAATTCACTCCTTTTTCAGGATGAATAAAGGACAGAAATAATATGGACCTAACAGAAGCAGAAGATATTAAGAAGAGATGGCAAGAATACACAGAAGAACTGTACAAAAAAGCTCTTCACGACCAAGATAATCACAATGGTGTGATCCCTCACCTAGAGCCAGACATCCTGGAATGTGAAGTCAAGCGGGCTTTAGAAAGCATCAGTATGAACTAAGCTAGTGGAGGTGATGGAATTCCAGTTGAGCTATTTCAAAGCCTGAAAGATGATGCTGTGAAAGTGCTGCACTCAATATGCCAGCAAATTTGGCAAACTCAGCAGTGGCCACAGAACTGGAAAAAGCCAGTTTTCATTCCAATCCCAAAGAAAGGCAATGCCAAAGAATGCTCAAACTACCACACAATTGCACTCATCTCACACGCTAGTAAAGTAATGCTCACAATTCTGCAAGCCAGGCTTTAGCAATATGTGAATCGTGAACTTCCTGATGTTCAAGCTGGTTTGAGAAAAGCCAGAGGAACCAGAAATCAAATTGCCAACATCTGCTGGATCATGGAAAAAGCAAGAGAGTTCCAGAAAAACATCTATTTCTGCTTTATTGACTATGTCAAAGCCTTTGCCTGTGTGAATCACAATAAACTGTGGAAAATTCTGAAAGAGATGGGAATAGCAGACCACTTGACCTGCCTCTTGAGAAATCTGCATGAAGGTCAGTAAGCAACAGTTAGAACTGGACATGGAGCAACAGACTGGTTTTACATAGGAAAAGGAGTACGTCAAGGCTGTATCTTGTCACCCTGCTTATGCAGAGTACATCATGAGAAACGCTGGGCTGGAAGAAGCACAAGCTGGAATCAAGATTTCTTGGAGAAATACCAATAATCTCAGATATGCAGATGACACCACCCTTACGGCAGAAAGTGAAGAGGAACTAAAAATCCTCTTGATGAAAGTGAAAACAGAGAGTGAAAAAGTTGGCTTAAAGCTCAACATTCAGAAAACTAAGATCATGGCATCTGGTCCCATCACTTTACGGAAAATAGATGGGAAACAGTGGAAGAAGTGTTAGACTTTATTTATTTATTTATTTTTGGCTCTAAAATCACTGCAGATGATGATTGCAGGCATGAAATTAAAAGACGCTTACTCCTTGGAAGGAAAGTTATGACCAACTTAGATAAATATTCAAAATCAGAGACATTACTTTGCCAGCAAAGGCCTATCTAGTCAAGGCTATGGTTTCAGTAGTCATGGATGGATGTGAGAGTTGGACTGTGAAGAAAGCTGAGCACTGAAGAATTGATGCTTTGGAACTGTAGTGATGGAGAAGACTCTTGTGAGTCCCTAGTACTGCAAGGAGATCCAACCAGTTCATTCTAAAGGAGATCAGTCCTGGGTGTTCTTTGGAAGGAATGATGCTAAAGCTGAAACTCCAGTACTTTGGCCACCCCCTTCGAAGAGTTAACTCATTGGAAAAGACCTTGATGCTGGGAGGGTGAGGGGACGACAGAGGATGAGATGGCTGGATGGCATCACCGACTCGATGGACATGAATTTAAGTGAACTCAGGGAGTTGATGATGGACAGGGAGGCTTGGGGTGCTCTGATTCATGGTGGTTGCAAAGAGTCGGATACTACTGAGTGACTGAACTGAACTGAATATTCCATTGTGTATATGTTCCATATCTTCTTTATCCATTCATCTGTGAATGAACATTTAAGTGGCTTCCATGTCCTGGTTTTTCTAATTAGTGCTTCAGTGAGCATTTAGACTGTTGATATGTATTTTTCAGTCATAGTTTTCTCAGAGTTTATGTCTAGTAGTGGGATTGTTAGGTCATGTGGTAGTTTTACTCCTAGTTTTCTAAGGAATCTCCATACTGTTCTCTCTAGTGACTGTACCAGTTTGCATTCCCACCATCAGTTCAAGAGAGTTCAATTTCTCCACATCCTCTTCAGCATTTATGGTTTTAGATGGCCATTCTGACAGATGATACCTCATTGTAATTTTGACATATGCTTTTCTAATAATGAGCAATGTTGTGTATTTTTGTCATGTGTTTATTGGTCATCTATATGTCTTTTTTGGAGAAATGTCTGTTTAAGTCTTCTGCCAATTTTTCAGTTGGGTTGTTTGCTTTTTTGATATTGACCTGCTTGTATATTATATAATGAGCTGCTTATATATTTTAGAGGTTAATCCTTTTTCAATTGCTTCATTTGCAATTATTTCCCCCCATTCTAAGTGTTGTCTTTTCATCTTGTTTATAGTTTCCTTTGCTCTGCAAAAACTTTTAAGTTTAATTCAGGCCCATTTGTTTATTTTTTATTTTTATTTCCATTACTCTAGGACGTGGGTCAAAGAGGATCTTGCTATTCATGTCAAAGAGTGTTCTGCCTATGTTTTCCTCTAAGAGCTTTAATAATTTCTGGCCTTGTATTTAGGTCTTTAATCCATTTTGAGTTTATTTTTGTGTATGGTGTTAGGTAGTATTCTAGTTTCATTCTTTTGCATGTAGTTGTCCAGTTTTCCTGGCACCACTTATTGAAGAGAATGTCTTTTCTCCATTGTATATTCTTGCCTCTTTTGTCAAAGATAAGGTGCCCATAGGTGCATAGGTTTATCTCTGGACTTTCTATCTATATTTCATTGATCTATATTTCTATTTTGGGGTCAGTGTTGTACTGTCTTGATTACTTTAGCTTTTTATTATAGTTTGAAGTCAGAAAGGTTGATTCCTCCAGCTCCATTTTTCTTTCTCAAGATTGCTTTGGCTATTGGGGGTCTTTTGTGTTTCCATACAAAAATTGTGAAAATTTTTGTTCTAGTTCTGTGAAAGATGCCATTGGCAATTTGATAGGGATTGCTTTGAATCTATGGATTGCCTTTGGTATATAGTCATTTTGAAAATATTGATTCTTTGAATCCAAGAACATGGTATATCTCTCCATCTTTTTGTGTTGTCTTTGATTTATTTCATCAGTGCCTTATAGTTTTCTGCATACAGATCTTTAGTCTCCTTTAGTAGATTTTTCCCTAGATATTTTATTCTTTTTGTTTTAATAGTGAATGTTATTGTTTCCTTACTTTCTCTTTCTTATTTTTTGCTGTTATTGTATAGCAAAGCAAGGGATTTCTGTGTATTAATTTTGTATCGCACAACCTTACTAAATTCATTGATTAGCTCTAGAAGTTTTCTGATGATATATTTAGGGTTTTCTATGTGTAGGATCATGTCATCTGCAAACAGTAAGAATTTTACTTCTTTTATATCTGGATTCATTTTATTTCTTTTTCTTCTCTGATTGCCATGGCTAGAACTTTCAAAACTAGGTTGAATAATAGTGGTGAGAGTGGTCACCCTTGACTTGTCCCTGATCTTAACAAAAATGCTTTTTCACCATTGTGAATAATCTTTGCTGTCAGTTTGTCATATATACCAGGGCTTATGTTAATACACTGGATAGCTATGGGGTCATAAAGCTTAGTCAGAAGCTTAAAAACCTTTCTGTGCCCTGTTCTTGTCTTCCTATTTTTTGGTCACCAGCAGGTCCTGGTGGTGGAAGGGCATTGGAATCAGTGTTACCTCAGTGTAAGATACCTGCCCTGATGAAATACAAAGAAAACCATGCCAAGAAAAGCATTGGCTACATAAGAAATCTTCACTTAATAAGTGTTTAAATTTCAGGGTTTAAAATACAATCCATAGAAAGTTTTCAGGAGCAGATTCTTGAGTTATCTATACTATATATTATTATTTTGGACTTATTTATGTATTTATTTGTCAGATTGCATCAAGTCTTAAGAGTGGCACACTGGCTTCTCTCTAGTTGGGCTTAGTTGCCCTGCAGCATATGGGATCTTAGTTCTCCAATCAAGGATTGAATCCAAGTTCCCTGCATTAGAAGGCAGATTCTCAACCACTGGATCACTGGGGAAGTCCCTGTAGTACGTATAATTCGACATGGAAGCTGAAGGATAGGGGTTGAAATATCTACCTTCACCACGTTATGCAGTTTCTGAATCTGAATCAAGTCTACTTCATGCCAGAACTTCTTGAATCTTCTACATCAATTCAAAAATTTTGGTACACATAGCTAAAACCTGTAGGTTGAAGGAAAGAATGCTCAAAACAGGTAAAAGTCTATCTTTCTATATCAGTTTATCTGTGCAGAAACCAGTCATCTGACTATCTCTGGCTAATGAATATACCTTATTTTAAATCATAAAAGAACACCTGGGCAGAGGATTTTTTGTTAGCCATTTTCAATCTTTTTTGTTTTACCTAGTTCCATGGTTTTAAAAGTCATTATGTTTGTGACATTTTGCTTGTCTCTCATTTATTTTACTTTCTCCTTTTCCCATAGAACAAGGTTAATTTGTGAAATGGGAGAGCTTGACAGAAAGCATTTTTGGTGGAGAAGGTTACGGGAGTATAACACACTCTCCCTTCAAAAACTTTGTCAAATACAGTGGATTCTTTATTTAATAGCCCAGGAAAGGCACAGACAGTCCCTGTCTCCACAGGCAGATGCATAAACACATTAACTTTTATCTATTCAGGGAAAACAGTTGTGTTCGTTTTTGTAGAATGAACATGTTTTTAATTTTGGATTGTTTCAACCACACTGAAGTGCCACTGTAGTGAATAGATGCCACTAAATTCTGGTCCATTTCTGAAACCACTAATACATTTTCAGGAAGTGATGCATACTTTTACTTATGCTTTGAAAGCTCATGTTTGGACAGTATGGTTAATTTAGAGGTTGGATCTCATGTAAATGAAGAGTATATGACGTATGAAGATTTAGAATCAAACTCCTTTTAAAATATGTATGTATTTATCTGACTATGCTGGATCTTAGTTGTATCATACAGGATCTTTGATCTTTGTTGAGGCATGTGGGATCTTTAGTTGAGCATGTGAACTTTTAGTTGTGGCGTGAGGGACTAAGTTCTCTGACCAAAGCCTGAACCTGCAGAGTCTTAGCTACTGAACCACCAGGGAAGTCCATAGACTCAAACACTTGTTACCAATCTGTTTCTTTTTGAGCTAATTATTTCACCTCCCTGAATCTCAGGCCCCCATTTGAAAACTGAGGTGATAACAATAGCATTCATTTCTCCCATTCACAGAGGTGTGATGATCAAATGAGAGAATGTCTGTGGTAGCTTGTATATTTTGAAATCTGTCACAAAATTTTATGTTAGGAACTAAGGCTGCAGTGATGGAAGAGAGACCCCTTGAATATACGGACTCTGCAGATAAGCAATTGCCATATATTAATATAAATGAAGAAGGAATATATAACAACCAGCTTCCCTGGTGATTCAGCGATAAAGAATCCACCTTCAGTGCAGGAGCCACAGGAGACATGAGTTCAATCCCTGGGCCAGGAAGATCCCCTGGAGGAGAGTATGGCAACCCACTCCAGTATTCTTGCCTGGAGAATCCCATGGCTAGAGTAGCCTGGTGGAATACAGTTCATAAGGTCGCAGAGTCAGACATGACTGAAATGACAGCATACGCACACACATATAACAACCACAATGTTATACGGATAAATGCAAGAAGGCTATCTAATACAGTCTTAGAGGAGTGGAATAGACTCCTGGGAGGTGGTGACAACTGTATGAATTGAAAGATAACTAGGTAAAATGAGGAGGGAGAATTTTTTCAGATGAAGAATTTGCAAAGTTCAGAATTGGAAGGGGAACATACCTGCTGAATAAAAATGAACTCAATTTGTTTGGAGCATTAAGTTTGCGGGATTGGGCCAGAGAAAGGCAAGATATGGAGTAAGAGAGGCAAATGGAGGACAGATGATTTTAAACCATGTGCAGAAGTTTGGACTTTAATCTGACAGCAATGGAAAGTGCAAATAAAAATTATCTTTAAAATTTTAGAAAAAGAGATAAGCCATTTTATGCATGTTGGTTATTACTGGATTTTTGTTAATTATTTTATCAATAATATTCAAACACTAACTCTAATTTGTCAACATTTAAGGCAACATATTGAGATAGTGTCTTAATAATGCTGCTTAACTATTTATATAGCATCTTCCCCTTTAGATGGGTCTGTTTTTCTTACTTTAGTTTTGAGCATACATTTCTAACAGACTTAACCTGCCACTAAAGAAACTTGGAAAAATAGTGGCAAAACACAAAATCATTTGAAAATACAGAAGAAATGCAGGCATTTCTAGAATTTTAGCAGAATTTTGATGATTCCTTAAGTATTTCCCATTAAAGGTTAATTTTGTCAGCATTGGTGAGCTTGTAAAGCAACATAATTTGTATGATTTGCAAACCAATCAATGCTCTGTCAAAAAATAGAAATCATTTTCCAGGAAATGATCTGTCCAACTGATGATTCTTAAAGTTCACAACTTAACTGAGAGAGCTGTTATTAGAAGTGAATCCTTTACCATGTTTTCATTTTATTGTGTGTCCTTAGCCGGTATGAACTTATAGCATTCTCTTGAGGAACTTGCCTGTCTTGCTCCTTTAATCCTCATTATTTGGTGATGATGTTAGATTAAAGGAGCTGTCCCTATTAACTTGAGGAAAGGGGCAGTTTCTGTTATCACAGCTATTTGGACACATATGGAAACACTTCTCCAGCAGATTGTTCAATTGCTCCCTCTTTCTTGCCTTTGCAGTAATCAGCTGTGTAAGTTACATTCCAGTCATGGTATAGTGATAGAAAGATATGGCCAGGGCATGATTTTATAAGTACCTCTTCATTAAGAACTTCTTTTAAGATAGAGATCTTAATTTACCAATAATTCATGTTCCCTATTAGCTTTAGAGCTTCCCAGGTGGTGCTAGTGGTAAAGAACCCGCTTGCCAATGCGGGAAATGTAAGATGAGGGTTTGATCACTGGGTCAGGAAGATCCCCTGGAGAAGGAAATGGCAACCCACCACAGTGTTCTTGCCTGGAGAATCCAATAGAGAGAGGATCCTGGTAGGCTACAGTCCACAGGGTCACAAAGAGTCGAACATGACTGAGCGACTCCACTTTCACTTTAGAAAATCATGGTGAGTTGAATTATTAGCTTTTTAAATGTGTTAATTATTCATTAAAACTTTTGTGAAAAGGAAAGTAAATTTAGAATGCTATTGAATGCTAAGGTAAAACAAATATGAAATTGTCTCTTCAAAAACCAAGTTTACTCTAAAGATGCAAATTTATTCATTGTGATAATCTGTCAAAGGCTGCAGAGTGAGGTGTTTAAGAGCCTAGTTCTGGAATCAAGAATCCTGGCTTCAAATCTTGACTTTGTCACTCGTTAGAACTGACAAATTCTTAAGACTGAATTTCCTCTGCTGCAAGATAGCAGTAATAAAATAACAATTTTATAAGGTTTATAATTAAAATTAACCTATATAAAGCACTTAACACAATTCTAGGCACAGAGTGGTGGTATTTTATCCTATTCTCTACCAACTTTAAGATTTCTCACAAGCCATATCCCATACCTAGAACATTCTTTTTTTCTGCTTTGTTTAGCAACCACTTCTGAACTCAAAAGAATCTTCTAGAAAAATTAAATAGACTTATTAGAAATAAAGTGATTCCTCTAGTGTTTATAGAAAGTATACATCTGTGTCCATGTAATCCTAAGGGTGTTTGGGGTTAACTATAAGATTACTGCTGTGGACTGAATGTTTTTGTCTCCCCCAAATTCCTATGTTAAATCCCTTATCCCCAGTGTGATGATATTTGGAAGTGAAGGCTTTAGAAACTAATTTAGATGAGGTCATAAAGATGGACCACTTTTGTGGGATTAGCATCCTTGTAAAAGGAGGAAGGAATATGAGATCTCTCTCTCTTTCTGCATGTACACACCAAGAAAAAGCAATCTGAGGACTTAACAAGGAAGACCCTCACTAAGAACCCAATTGTGCTGACAGCTGGATCTCAGGCTTCTAGCTTTCAGAGAAATGCACGTTTGTTGTTTAATTATCCAATCTATGGATATTTGTCCTAACAGCCCAAACTGACCAAGATAGTAATTCAGTGGTATTGTGAGAGATTTTGTTGGTAGGACAATATTTTGATGGCTGTGGCAATGGTAGGAATTGATAGGGCTCTAGATCCCCTTAGTTAAAGACATTTAAATTCCTAGACAGGTATTCAAGGCTTAAGACTCAGGCCAAGTGTGCTTCAAATTTTGATTGCCAGGGTGTTTACACTGAAGGATTTTTTTTTATCAATTTGACATGAAAGTAGTGGATAATATGTTTGTGGCCATGGGAAAAAGTAGTGATTTATAAAGCTTCAGAAATAAACAACCTAGAAAACCAGTGAAAGTTGCCTTTTGCTCAAATAATATTAAAATGTTCGATCTTTCAGAATGGAAACTTACTGATAATACAACCAAATTTTACTAGTTAATTACTACTTAATGATGCATGCTGTCAATTAACAACACTTGTATCAAATACAAGAAAGAGTGTGATTGGTAAAAAAAAAGAACATGAGTCCCCAAGGGCCCACTTAGCCTCTGTATGTATGTAATGGGTCATAGATTCACTATACCACCTTCTTGATTCTATTAGTTCACCTGCTGAATGAAGTGTTTGGGGCCTCAGATTCTTTCCTGTCCCAATGTTTTGTAATTTTCCTTTGTCAGTTGTTTTCCTTCTATTGTCTGCTCTTCAGATGATTGAAGTAGAAGAATATTTCATGTGTTTTGTGGCCTGAATGGCTTGACCCAGTGCAGCCTTTGGGTATCTGGATCAAATTTGCAGTCAATAATATTCAGTTTCTCTTTCCCTCAGCCTTCTTCATTTCCTACCTCTTTCCATGATTTTTCAGTCTGTCCTAGTTTTATGAGATTTAAAAAAATTCACTGTGGAAGATTTGGAGGAAATGATGAAGTCCTTGGTTGCTGGGTAACTGGTCTTTAACCGTGATTCAGTGTTTAATAAGATTGTTTTATCTGGTTCCAGGGTATTCCCAGAATTTCACTGTTGCTGATTTTGTGTTCCTTTGGTGGGGAAAAAAAACAACCAGTAAACTTAGAAGTTTTTTTTTTTCCATAATATCCCCCAAATTTATACTTTGTCAAAGGATATTTCAGCATGATCAGGGCCTGTCCTTTGTTCTATTTATAGAAAGGGCTTTTCTTAAGAAGCATTTCAAATAATACACATCAGTTCTCTCAAAGCAGTTCCAAACACCAAATGTGAAAAATAACATACTCTCTATAGTCTATTTAAATAGGTATCAAAGATCAGAAACAAACCTTCTAACATAGCTCCTCCATTGCTGAATTCTTTATTTATAAATTATTTCTGAAGTGGCTACAATTTATTGTTGAATAGTATGGTCAAGAGGGATCATGAGTGTTACATTTCGTGAGTTCTTTGAGGTTTAAAAATACCTGCCTGTTGGTCTTACAATAAATGGCACCATGGCTGGATGCAGTCCTTGGGTCACAATTTCCTTACCTTGGAAATTCTGTGGCAATTGCTCAATTTTCTTTTCTGTTTAAATTTGCTTTGGAGAAGGCTAAAGCCAGACTAAATTTTTCCATCTGGTAGCAAAATACCTTTTGCTGCCTAGATGAGTAAAGAAATTGTCTATTGTCCTAGATTAAATAATCAGAAAATGTCTTTATATTAATTGATATGTATAAAATATTCTGGTACATATAACTAAAGATTCAGCATTTATCTATTTTAGGGAAAATCTCCTAAATTATATCAATGAATACTTTTCTGTTATGTCTGTTGAGTTTTCTATATGTCAGTGGTTCTAATTATCTCTGCTCTCCTGTTTACACAAAAATACGACAGTCCTGCTTCTAACAAGGCTGAGAGCAAGCCCCAAGCACTGAAATTAAATTTGCTTCTTATACTTTCTGTCTTCTGATAGGAAGATCAGTCCACCCTCTCAGGTATCCTCAACTTTGTTTTAAGGATCAGAGGACACTAATCTCCCATCATCCTTATCTTCCAATTTTCATAATGTTGAATCTTCCAGAACATTTATCTTTGAGTATGGCATCACGAGAATGCATAGACTATCAGATCATCCTGTGTGTGTCTCATTTTGATTCCTATAAGGATCTACATAAACCCATCTTTGCCCCATATTTCATCTATTCACACTTCCGTTGTACTTTTCTCAAATTCATAGTCCATCATTGACAGAATCTCTTCAGTTCTCAGACTCTTCACTGAACAGTTGCTTAACATTAATGCTATCACATAGACCTACCTTTCACTTGATGATCCTCCTTCCCCTGCAGCTTTTTCAAGTAGTGGTCACTGGGTTTTTTGTTTTGGTTTTTTTTTTTTTGCTCATGACTTTCAAAATACAAATTTGCTTACATTTACTTAAATTACTCTCTGCGGATATGTGTTAAGAGTGGATCCAAAGAGTCGGATACAACTGAGTGACTTCACTTTCACTTTTCACTTTCATGCATTGGAGAAGGAAATGGCAACCCACTCCAGTGTTCTTGCCTGGAGAATCCCAGGGATGGGGGAGCCTGGTGGGCTGCCATCTATGGGGTCGCACAGAGTCAGACACGACTGAAGCGACTTAGAAGCAGCAGCAGCAGCAATGCAATTTCTAACTCACTGAGGTTGGAACTCTCTCCTCGCTTGGCATAAGCAGACACCTTGAAAAATTTATATTTTTGTTGTTACTTAGCTGGCTCACATTTTCTGTTTATGGGTTTATGTGTTTTACAACTTCTGGGCTAGTATCAGGCATTGTGAACATTCTGAAATCAAAGCCCTAATGTGTGAGTTTGTATGCAAATGGATGGGAAATCCCACCACTAACTGGTAACTTGTGTGTGTGCTAAGTTGCTTCAGTTGTGTCCTACTCTTTGTGACTCTATGGACTGTAGCCCACTAGGCTCCGCTATCCACTGTAACTGCTGCTGCTGCTGCTGCTAAGTCACTTCAGTCGTGTCCGACTCTGTGTGACCCCATAGACGGCAGCCAACCAGGCTCCCCCGTCCCTGGGATTCTCCAGACAAGAACACTGGAGTGGGTTGCCATTCCCTTCTCCAATGCAGGAAAGTGAGAAGTGAAAGTGAAGTCGCTCAGTCGTGTCCGACTCTTAGCGACCCCATGGACTGCAGCCTACCAGGCTCCTCCATCCATGGGGTTTTCCAGGCAAGAGCACTGGAGTGGGGTGCCATCGCCTTCTCCGGTCCACTGTAACTAGGAAAACACAAATCAAAAGAAAGAGGGATTGCATCATATACATCACTTAGGAAAACATTATTCCTGCTGGTAATGACAAGTGTTGAAGAAAAGGTAGAGAAGAGGAAACTTATATAAAACTAGGGGGAAGGCAAATTGGTACATCTACTTTGGGGAACAATTTGAAAATGACTGGACCACAAAGAATGGTGAGCACTGAAGAACTGATGCTTTCAAGTTGTGGTGTTGCAGAAGATTCTTGAGAGTCCCTTGGACAGCAAGGAGATCAATCCAGGAAATCCTAAAGGAAATCAACCCTGAATATTCATTGGAAGGACTGAGGCTAAAG
Organism: Bison bison bison; assembly: GCF_000754665.1. Taxonomy (NCBI): domain Eukaryota; kingdom Metazoa; phylum Chordata; class Mammalia; order Artiodactyla; family Bovidae; genus Bison; species Bison bison. The sequence continues at coordinate 4,066,917 of NW_011494944.1, read as the reverse complement.
CTGAAGCTCCAATACTTTGGCCACCTGATGCAAAGAGCAGACTTGTTAGAAAAAGACCCTGTTTAAGGGAAATATTGAGGGCAGGGGGAGAAGGGGACAACAGAGGATGAGACTGTTGGATGGTATCACTGATTCAATAGACATAAATTTGAGCAAACTCTGGGAGATAGTAAAGGACAGGGAAGCCTGGTGTGCTGCAGTCCATGGGGTCGCAAAGAGTTGGACATGATTTAGTGACTGAACAACAACAATGACAACAAAATAAAATTTAAGATAGGCATACTCTCTGAGTCATAAATTATTCTTCTCACGGTCTTCCCTGGAGAAATTTGTTCTCATGGAGACATATGCAAAGATAATAATTGCAGGACTGTTTGTTCATGGCAAAGAAATAAAAAAAAAAACTAATTGTCACTCAGTAGGGAACTAAATTAATCATGATTTTTCATATAGTGAAACAGTGCAGAGGAGTCTGGTAGGCTGTGGACCATGGGGAAGCAAAAGAGTTGGACATGACTTAGAGACTAAACCACCACCATGTTCATCAGTGAAAATGAATAAACCTGATTTACAAGCATAAATGTGGAAGATTTCAAAAACATTAGACTAGTAAAAACACAAGTTGTAGAAAGAGATGCAGAGTATGACAAGATTCATGCAAATATTCATATAACAATAGTATATATTTTGAATGCATATATTTATGTAGTAAATGTATAAAGCCATACAGGAAAATATCATACACCTTCCTCTGAGGAGGAGGGATAAAGGTTCTGGTTAGGGCTTTAGCTATTTGTGTAGCATCTTCTTGATTTAATGTTTTTTTCCAGAAAGGTAAGGTCTAAAGCAAATATGACAGAATGTTAAAATCTGTTTTAGTGCTGAGTACACAAGATAAAATGACTATTTTCTGACTTTGTAAGAATGTTGCATAACATAAAATTTTAAAAATTAAAGGAGACTAAGAAAAAAATTTAACTTCAGATGCTGCAATATTTTGGAAATAATATGAGAGAAAATTTGTAAGAACAAATAATCATTTTAAAAATAATGACTGGGAAAAATATTAGTTTAGTAATAACTTTCAAAAGAGTAGCACCATGAAATTGTTGAGTGAGAAGCAAAGTATCCAGGGGCTCTTTGGAAACTTGGAAGAAGTTAAATTTAGATAGCATGACATAAAGCATTAGATAGACAAGAAAAGATATTTGAGAATAAAATATTAAATATTCACCAATATGTGCATGTGTGCTCGGTCACTCGTGTTACTCATGTCTGACTCCTTGAAACCCTATGGGCTGTAGCCTGGCAGGTTCCTCTGTCCATGGGATTCCCCAGGTAAGAATACTGGAGTGGGTTGCCATTTCCTCTTTTGGGGGATCTTCTAGACCCAGGGATTGGACTTGTGTCTCCTGCATTGGCAGGTGGAATCTTTACCAGCGAGCCACCTGAAAAGCCCTATTTACCAATAAAGCATTAAATAAAAAAGAGCATAGACAAATAGCTAGATTAAATAAAATGAGCACGTGATTTCTGGAAACTGACATGAAATGGGAATTTTTATGCCTTGGACAAACATGTCCCCAAGTTTAAGATTTTTCCTAACTATTTGTATTTTGGTCACTTCAAGTGAAAAAAACAAAAAACAAAACTTTACAATTAAATTAATAAAAGTGGTTCTTTATGAAATAATTCCATTTGCAGCAACATAGATGGAGCTAGAGATTATCATACTAAGTGAAGTGAGTCAGAAACAGAAAGACAAAAATCATATGACATCACTTACATCTAAAATATGGCGAAATGAATCTATCTACAAAGCAGAAACAGACTCACAGATATAGAGAACAAACTTGTGATTGCAAAGGGGGAGAGGGGAGGGAGGACTGGGAGTTTGGGATTAGCAGATGTAAACTGTTGTGTACAGGATGAATAAGCAACAAGGTCCTACTGCATAACACAGGGAATTATATTCAATACCCTGTGATAAACTATAATAGAAAACAATATTTTAAAAAGAATGTCTATATGTGCATAACTTTCGTTTATACAGTAGACTGGCGCAACATTGTAAATCAACTATATGTCAATTTAAAATTTTTGATAAATAAATAAAGTGCAAAAAGAGGAGTAGACAAATATCTAGATTAAATAAAATGAGCTGATTAAGCATTTTGAAATATATTTTGGAAGCATTGCATATATAAGACTGTGAGTTATTTTTGAGAATTACCTAACATTGCTGATATATAGATATGTGTGTAAGCAGATTTAGTAACTGATTGCTGACATAGCACTTTTAAACAACATTTAGCTTCCATTTCTTATATTAAGTATGGCATCCAAAATATTTATCTAATCATGTGCAAATGTATTAAATTATTAATTGAAAAGGCACTTCCTCTTTAGCTTGAAGAAAAGGACTAAATTAGTATCATGTGTGAAAGATGGTGAGCACACTACTGCTAAACTCAATTCTCATTTCTTAGGAACATTAAAAATCCTTTGAGTATTTAAAAATTATATAAATCTAAAATAAATGTGTTTTGCGAAACAATAGCTACATTATATTTATATAATTACAATTACACAAGAATTTTAAGAGTACTATAAAGAAGAGTGACTTGAAAGGCAGATTTATTATTTAGTAGTCAACAATTTTGAACTGTGGTGTTGGAGAAGACTCTTGAGAGTCCTTTGGACTGCAAGGAGATCCAAACAGTCCATTCTAAAGGAGATCAGTCCTGGGTGTTCATTGGAAGGACTGATGCTAAAGCTGAAACTCCAATACTTTGGCCAGCTCATGTGAAGAGTTGACTCATTGGAAAAGACCCTGATGCTGGGAGGGATTGAGGGCAGGAGGAGAAGTGGATGACAAAGGATGAGATGGCTGGATGGCATCACTGACACGATGGACATGAGTTTGGGTAAACTCTGGGAGTTGGTGATGGACAGGGAGGCCTGGCGCGCTGCGATTCATGGGGTTACAAAGAGTCGGACATGACTGAGCTACTGAACTGAACTGAACTGGAGTCAACAATAATTGAGAAATAAATATTAAAATACTTCATTTCCAGTTATACACATGTGACCTACATTTATGACTATGTGAGGTATAGACGAGAGCTTTGACACTGCTATTTTTGTCTATACAGGACATGTGAGAATGTTGGGGCCACTTAGTGCAGTTAGGATACCTGTAATTGCCACTGCAACCATAGAATTAGGCACTGCACTATAATCAGTTCCCAGGAAGCAGAAATGTTGAGGGAAAGTTAAGCTTTGCATTGCACAGTGCTTAAATGCATGCTATAACAACTCCCCTGTAAAATGTCATGATCCTATTTATTCAAATTAATCCCAATGAAATAAAAATTTTTTCAATAGATAGTTTAAGTAATGAAGTTATACTTTTGATGGATCATAAAACACTTTAATAAGATTACTCCAGTAATGATAATACTTGCTCTCTTGCTGGAGAGATTCTTCATGATTTTCTTTGAAACTAGTATTTAGTTCCCAATTGTAACCTCTCTTAATTTTCCACTCTCAGTTCCATTCTTACTTGCCTTTCACTTCCCGACTTCAGTGTCCACCACTTCAGTCTACTGGGAATATATTCTACTCAGGACTTGCAAAGCATTGATGAGCATAGAATTACCAGGGTTTCATTAGGGATGCAGATTCCAGAGTATGATCCTAAAGATTCTGATTTGGAATATGCTTTAGTATAGGATTTTCCACAAACCATGTATGGACTCCTTTTTATTCTTCTGCCACACCATATAAATTCCAGCATTGGTAATTTCTCTGATCTGCCTTCTCTTCTCCCTCAGCTGAACCCTGCTACAAAAGATCAAGGCTTTACTGAATGATTCCACCACAAATGTGTCGTTAAGCATATGTGTCTTATAGTCAGACAGACCAAGGTTGATCCTATTACATGCTAGCTATGCATTGGACAAATTCTCAAACCACTTTCTGTTGTAATTTCTTTATCTGGGAAATGGAGACTCATTTATCATTCATTCACTTATCCATCCATTGATTTAACTTATTGATTTATATTTATTCATGTTTTAATTTTAAAACAAATATTTTAAAATATTAAATTTTAAAACAAATATTTTAATATTTGTTAAGTAAATACTGTTCAAAGTATTGAAGATAGAATAATGACCAAGATCTAAAGATGCCTGCCCCATGGACCTTACAATTTCTTTCAGTATTCATATTTAATACATATGGCTATAGAAAAGATTAAACAAAAGAATAGTAATAGCTAACACATTTACTAGACTTTAAGTGCCAGGCAAGGTTTTAAGCACTTTATCTAATCAACTAATTTATTTTTTATAACAATAGTATGAGGTAGGTACCATTATTATTTTCATTTTACATATGCTGAAATTGAACTGCAGAAACTTTAAGCATTTTCTTCTAGGTCACTCAGTAAGTGGTGATGCTGGGATTTCCAACCAGGTGGCCTAGGTGTAGAATGCATGCTCTTCAGTTCAGTTCAGGTCAGTCGCTCAGACGTGTCAGACTCTTTGTGACCCCATGGACCGCAGCACGGCAGGCCTCCCTGTCCATCACCAACTCCTGGAGATACTCAAATTCATGTCCATTGAGTTGGTGATGCCATCCAACCATCTCATCCTCTGTCATCCCCTTTTCCTCCTGCCTTCAGTCTTTCCCAGGATCAGGGTCTTTTCAAATGAGTCAGCTCTTTGCATCAGGTGGCCAAAGTATTGGAGTTTCGGCTTCAACATCAGTCCTTCCAATGAACACCCAGGACTGATTTCCCTCAGGATGGACTGGTTGGACCTCCTTGCAGTCCAAGGGACTCTCATGAGTCTTCTCCAACACCACAGTTCAAAAGCATCAATTCTTTGGCACTCAGCTTTCTTTATAGTCCAACTTTTCTCTATAGTCCAACTCTCACATCAATACATGACTAGTGGAAACACCATAGCCTTGACTAGACGGACCTTTATTGACAAAGTAATGTCTCTGCATTTTAATATGCTGTCTAGGTTGGTCATAACTTTCCTTCCAAGGTGCACACTCTTAACTTCTAGTATAATACTTCCTCTCCATAAGGCAAATAATTACTGAAATCATAATTTATCTATCAGAAGTAATTTCTGAAGATGTAAAGTGAAAATACAGAATGTCTCCAAGTCAAAGTCTATACCTTAGTCTGACGCTAACAATATTTAAAAAAAAAAAAGTCTCAGCAAACAGGAATATTCTCAATGAATATTACAAAAAAAGCACCCTCCTGAGAGCAAAAATTGGCAGAAACTATGCAGCCCTTGTAAAGGGTAAACCTAATGTTAACCACCACAACAACAGTGGATATAGAATATTTACCACCTGGTCAGTCATTATGCTAACTACATCGCACAGGTTAACACAATTCATCTTGACAATAATTTACAAGGCATATACTATACCTATAGTACAAAGTTGAATTGTAGGTCCAAGGTTTTACAAGCAGAAAGCACCTCTAACCAGATGGTTAGACCCCAGAACACACCCTCTTCATGACCACTAAGCACCATTTTTTTTTTAACCAGCTGACACTTTCAATGTGCATGATACAAAGCTTATGGTCATTAGACACATGTTTTTCTTTTCTTTTTTTTTTTTGCAATTCAATTTTATTTTATTTTTAAACTTTACATAATTGTATTAGTTTTGCCAAATATCAAAATGAATCCATCACAGGTATACATGTGTTCCCCATCCTGAACCCTCCTCCCTCCTCCCTCCCCATACCATCCCTCTGGGTCGTCCCAGTGCACTAGCCCCAAGCATCTAGTATCGTGCGTCGAACCTGGACTGGCATCTCGTTTCATACATGATATTTTACATGTTTCAGTGCCATTCTCCCACATCTTCCCACCCTCTCCCTCTCCCACAGAGTCCATAAGACTGTTCTATACATCAGTGTCTCTTTTGCTGTCTTGTACACAGGGTTATTGTTACCAACTTTCTCAATTCCATATATATGCATTAGTATACTGTATTGGTGTTTTTCCTTCTGGCTTACTTCACTCTGTATAATAGGCTCCAGTTTCATCCACCTCATTAGAACTGATTCAAATGTATTCTTTTTAATGGCTGAGTAATACTCCATTGTGTATATGTACCACTGCTTTCTTATCCATTCATCTGCTGATGGACATCTAGGTTGTTTCCATGTCCTGGCTATTATAAACAGTGCTGTGATGAACATTGGGGTACACGTGTCTCTTTCCCTTCTGGTTTCCTCAGTGTGTATGCCCAGCAGTGGGATTGCTGGATCATAAGGCAGTTCTACTTCCAGTTTTTTAAGGAATCTCCACACTGTTCTCCATAGTGGCTGTACTAGTTTGCATTCCCACCAACAGTGTAAGAGGGTTCCCTTTTCTCCACACCCTCTCCAGCATTTATTACTTGTAGACTTTTGGATTGCAGCCATTCTGACTGCTGTGAAATGGTACCTCATAGTGGTTTCTAAAATATCAAGAGTTAGGTAAAATATACTTCAAGACTCTATTGTAAAGTGTTAATTAAAATATACTTTCTCAGAGAGGTCTCCACTGGTCACATAAATTAAATAAATTCCTCTGATAATGTTCTCTCTTAGAATTCTATATTATTTTATTTTTAAACTTTACAATATTGTATTGGTTTTGCCAAATATCAAAATGAATCCGCCACAGGTATACATGTGTTCCCTATCCTGAACCCTCCTCCCTCCTCCCTCCTCATACCATCCCTCTGGGTCGTCCCAGTGCACTAGCCCCTGTATCTAGTATCGTGCATCTTTTCTAAAACAGGCTATTTTCAACACCCACCAGAGAAGTACGTTTTTATTTTACAGCAAATCAGAAAAAACTATCACATTTATTTCTTTTCCCTCCCAGTTTTAGACAAACTAATTCTCAGAAACCTATCAAGGAAGAAAAATAAATGACTAAATTTTCAAATGATTTACAAATAAAGGTGAAGATGGAAAATACCAAATG
>NW_011494944.1:4059094-4059618 GCF_000754665.1 Bison bison bison | reverse complement strand
ATCTGTATGTCTTCTTTGGAGAAATGTCTATTTAGTTCTTTGGCCCATTTTTTGATTGGGTCATTTATTTTTCTGGAGTTGAGCTGTAGGAGTTGCTTGTATATTTTTGAGATTAGTTGTTTGTCAGTTGCTTCATTTGCTATTATTTTCTCCCATTCTGAAGGCTGTCTTTTCACCTTGCTAATAGTTTCCTTTGTTGTGCAGAAGCTTTTAAGTTTAATTAGGTCCCATTTGTTTATTTTTGCTTTTATTTCCAATATTCTGGGAGATGGGTCATAGAAGATCCTGCTGTGATATATGTCGGAGAGTGTTTTGCCTATGTTCTCCTCTAGGAGTTTTATAGTTTCTGGTCTTACATTTAGATCTTTAATCCATTTTGAGTTTATTTTTGTGTATGGTTTTAGAAAGTGCTCTAGTTTCATTCTTTTACAAGTGGTTGACCAGTTTGCCCAGCACCACTTGTTAAAGAGATTGTCTTTTCTCCATTGTATATTCTTGCCTCCTTTGTCAAAGATAAGGTGTCC
>NW_011494944.1:4058099-4058821 GCF_000754665.1 Bison bison bison | reverse complement strand
TAGGGATTGCATTGAATCTATAAATTGCTTTGGGTAGTATATTCATTTTCACTATATTGATTCTTCCAATCCATGAACATGGTATATTTCTCCATCTATTAATGTCCTCTTTGATTTCTTTCACCAGTGTTTTATAGTTTTCTATATATAGGTCTTTAGTTTCTTTAGGTAGATATATTCCTAAGTATTTTATTCTTTCCGTTGCAATGGTGAATGGAATTGTTTCCTTAATTTCTCTTTCTGTTTTCTCATTATTAGTGTATAGGAATGCAAGGGATTTCTGTGTGTTGATTTTATATCCTGCAACTTTACTATAATCATTGATTAGTTCTAGTAATTTTCTGGTGGAGTCTTTAGGGTTTTCTATGTAGAGGATCATGTCATCTGCAAATAGTGAGAGTTTTACTTCTTCTTTTCCAATTTGGATTCCTTTTTCTGCTCTGATTGCTGTGGCCAAAACTTCCAAAACTATGTTGAATAGTAATGGAGAAAGTGGGCACCCTTGTCTTGTTCCTGACTTTAGAGGAAATAGTTTCAACTTTTCACCATTGAGGATAATGTTTGCTGTGGGTTTGTCATATATAGCTTTTATTATGTTGAGGTATGTTTCTTCTATTTCTGCTTTCTGGAGAGTTTTTATCATAAATGGATGTTGAATTTTGTCAAAGGCTTTCTCTGCATCTATTGAGATAATCATATAGTTTTTATTTTTCAATTTGTTA
>NW_011494944.1:4055056-4057031 GCF_000754665.1 Bison bison bison | reverse complement strand
TTTTTCTTGTTTCTTGAGGTATGCCTGTATTGCTATGAACTTTCCCCTTAGGACTGCTTTTACAGTGTCCCACAGGTTTTGGGTTGTTGTGTTTTCATTTTCATTCATTTCTATGCAAATTTTGTTTTCTTTTTTGATGTCTTCTGTGATTTGTTGGTTATTCAGCAGCGTGTTGTTCAGCCTCCATATGTTGAAATTTTAAATAGTTTTTCTTCTGTAATTGAGATATAATCTTTCTGCATTGTGGTCAGAAAAGATGCTTGGAATGATTTCTATTTTTTTGAATTTACCAAGGCTAGATTTATGGCCCAGGATGTGATCTATCCTGGAGAAGGTTCCATGTGCACTTGAGAAAAAGGTGAAATTCATTGTTTTGGGATAAAATGTCCTATAGATATCAATTAGGTCTAACTGGTCTATTGTATCGTTTAAAGTTTGTGTTTCCTTGTTAATTTTCTGTTTAGTTGATCTATCCATAGGTGTGAGTGGGGTATTAAAGTCTCCCACTATTATTGTGTTATTGTTAATTTCTCCTTTCATACTTGTTAGCATTTGTCTTACATATTGTGGTGCTCCCGTGTTGGGTGCATATGTATTTATAATTGTTATATCTTCTTCTTGGCTTGATCCTTTGATCACTATGTAGTGACCATCTTTGTCTCTTTTCAAAGCCTTTGTTTTAAAGTCTATTTTATCTGATATGAGTATTGCAACTCCTGCTTTCTTTTGGTCCCTATTTGCATGGAAAATCTTTTTCCAGCCCTTCACTTTCAGTCTGTATCTGTCCCCTGTTTTGAGGTGGGTCTCTTGTAGACAACATATGTAGGGGTCTTGTGTTTGTATCCATTCAGCCAGTCTTTGTCTTTTGGTTGGGGCATTCAACCCATTTATGTTTAAGGTAATTACTGGTAAGTATGATCCCATTGCCATTTACTTTACTGTTTGGGGTTCGAATTTATACACCGTTTTTGTGTTTCCTGTCTAGAGAATATCCTTTAGTATTTGTTGGAGAGCTGGTTTGGTGGTGCTGAATTCTCTCAAGTTTTGCTTGTCTGTAAAGCTTTTGACTTCTCCTTCATACTTGAATGAGATCCTTGCTGGGTACAATAATCTGGGCTGTAGGTTATTTTCTTTCATCACTTTAAGTATGTCTTGCCATTCCCTCCTGGCTTGAAGAGTTTCTATTGAAAGATCAGCTGTTATCCTTATGGGAATTCCCTTGTGTGTTATTTGTTGTTTTTCCCTTGCTGCTTTTAATATTTGTTCTTTGTGTTTGATCTTTGTTAATTTGATTAATATGTGTCTTGGGGTGTTTCGCCTTGGGTTTATCCTGTCTGGGACTCTCTGGGTTTCTTGGATGTGAGTGAACATTTCCTTCCCCATTTTAGGGAAGTTTTCAACTATTACCTCCTCAAGTATTTTCTCACGGTCTTTCGTTTTGTCTTCTTCTTCTGGGACCCCTATGACTAGAATGTTGTAGCGTTTAATATTGTCCTGGAGGTCTCTGAGATTGTCCTCATTTCTTTTAATTCGTTTTTCTTTTATCCTCTCTGATTCATTTATTTCTACCATTCTATCTTCTAATTCACTAATCCTATCTTCTGCCTCTGTTATTCTACTATTTGTTGCCTCCAGAGTGTTTTTAACTTAATTTATTGCATTATTCATTATATATTGACTCTTTTTTATTTCTTCTAGGTCCTTGTTAAACCTTTCTTGCATCTTCTCAATCCTTGTCTCCAGGCTATTTATCTGTGATTCCATTTTGATTTCAAGATTTTGGATCAATTTCACTATCATTATTCGGAATTCTTTATCAGGTAGATTCCCTATCTCTTCCTCTTTTGTTTGGTTCGGTGGGCATTTATCCTGTTCCTTTATCTGCTGGGTATTCCTCTGTCTCTTCATCTTGTTTAAATTGCTGAGTTTGGGGTGTCCTTTCTATATTCTGGCAGTTTGTGGAGTTCTCTTTATT
>NW_011494944.1:4049652-4054813 GCF_000754665.1 Bison bison bison | reverse complement strand
GAGAGTGGGTTAGCCAGTAATCACTTCCTTATGTGCACTCCACAACTGGACTGCTCAGAGATGTTCATGGAGTTATACAGAGAAGAGAAGGAGGAAGATGACAGAGGTGGCCAGGAGGATAAAAGGGGGGAATGAAAAGGAGGGAGACAGATCCAACCAGTAATCAGTTCCCTAAGTGTTCTCCACCATCTGGAACACACAGAAATTCACAGAGTTGGGTAGAATAGAGAGGGGTTAGGGAGGAGACACAGGCGACCTGGTGGAGAAAAAGGAGAGTCCAAAGGGAGAGAGAGCAGTCAAGCCAGTAATCTCGCTCCCTAGTGAAAAATGGGTCCTGAAGACTGGGTCCTTAAAGGTACAAAATTGGTAACAAATACATAAAAGCAAAAATTAAAAATCTAGAGTAGAGTTTGTAATTTAAAAAATACAATGTTAAAGAAAAGAAGAAGGAAAAGAAAGAGAGAAAAAAAAACAAACAAAAACAAACAAAGTCACAAAAATTATAAAGAAATTATAGGTATAAAATTGATAAAAAATACCAAAAAGCATAAAATAAAAATCTAGAGTAGAGTTTGGAATTTCAGGTATACAGTGTTATATAAAAGAAGAAGAGAAAGAAAGAGAGAAAAAAAAAGTCACAAAAATTATAAAAAAAAAAAATAGGTACAAAATTGATAACAAATACCAAAAAGCTAAAATTAAAAATCTAGAGTAGAACTTGGAATTTCCGAAATACACTGTTAAAGAAAAGAAGAAAAAAAAAAACAAGGTCAAAAAAATTATAAAATATATATATATGAAGTTTGCTTTTAAAAAAATAGGGTCTTTTTTTTTTTGCAAAGTAATAGTAGGTTATAAAAGTGAAAATTAGAGGAATAATAGAGGACTTAAAAATTTTTTTTTAAATTAAAAAAAAAAGAAAGAATGAATGATAGTAAAAATATACCTAGGACTTTCTCCGGTTTTGTTGTGGGTATTGTGGGTTCAGTTCATTTTCAGCTAGTTCCTAGGTCCGACTTATATTTCTCAAGATCTATAGGCCACTTCCTATGTAGACGGTACTAACCACAGGGTTTTAATCTATTGCCCGTAGCTTCCAAGGCGGTTCCTTGTGTTATAGCTTCTTCTGTGTGCTGGTCTCTTCAGTGTCTGGTTTCCACCCTGACACAAAGGGGATGGTGGAGGACACTTTTTTTTTTTTTTTTTAGGTCTCACTTGTTCAGTCGCACTGTGGGGAGGGAGGGAGGGATGCTGCAAACAAATAACACTGGCGTGTGCTCGCAGTGCCTCAGCCACACTGGGTCTGCCCCCGCTCACAGTGCGTGTAGCCTCCCTGCCCACACTGCTCGGGCTCTGGGTTGCTCCGCTGGGAACCATCTGTGGCCGGCCCTGGGCTGCTTGCACCTCCTAAGTCTAAGCCGCTCAGGTTCAGGCACTCCGGTAGTCCTCAGAGGTGCAGACTCGGTTGGGCCTGCATTTTGTGCCCTTCCCAGGTCGGAGCAGCTCAGGTGATGAGGTGTTTGGCAAGCGCAATTGCTGCGACTTATCGCCTCCCTGCCACTCAGTTATCTAGGTGTACAACCGGCGCACCTTCTCAGGGAGATGTTGACCGTCCAGACCCCCAAGAAGTTTTAGTTAGCAAAGAAGTCTGCTTACAGTTTTGTAGATAATGTCTCTCTGGGGCTGCGATTGCCCCCTTCTGGCTCTGGCTGCCTGTCACCAGAGGGGGATGGTCTGTAGCCGGCTATCTCTGTTCAGTCCTTTGTTCCCTGCAGAGGCCTGGCGGTGTCTTAGGTTAGGGCTGGCTTTTTGCGTGGTAGATATCCCACAGTCTGGTTTGCTAGCCCAAATTATTTTGCTCAGATAGCGCTCGGGGTATTCAGGCCAGATCCTTACTCTAAGCGATGCAGCCTGCGCCGCGCCTCCCTGCCCAGCCCCCTCTTGCTAGTGGCGTGTGCAGGCGTCTGAGCTGCTTCTCCGCTGGGGGAGTTACCGTAGGGCTCGTAATCTGCGGGTTTTAACTATTTATTTATTTTTCCTCCCTGTTATGTTGCCCTCTGTGCTTCCAAGGCTCAGCACAGATTAGGCAGTGAAAAGGTTTCCTGGTGTTTGGAAACTTCTTTCTTTTTAAGACTCCCTTCCCGGGACGGAACTCCGTCCCTCCCTCTTTTGTCTCTTTCTTTGTCTTTTATATTTTTTCCTACCTCCTTTCGAAGACGGGTTGCTTTTCTGGGTGCCTGATGTCCTCTGCCAACATTCAGAAGTTGTTTTGTGGAATTTACTTGGCGTTTAAATGTTTTTTTGATGAATTTGTGGGGAAGAAAGTGTTCTCCCCATCCTACTCCTCCGCCATCTTAGCTCCTCCCTAGGAATTCTATTTTTTATGATTATTACTTCAGTGTTTATCTCCACTTCTAGGCTCTAAAGCCCTTGGGGTTGATAATGTGCTTCCTTTATTTTTCGATGCATGCCTCATGCTTGGTTTATGACATGTGAAAGTTCAGGGAAGGAATGAATGCTCTGCCTCTCTGTTCATTATGTATATTTCTAATCATTTGTTCAGTTCATTAGGTGCTTTGATACAGACAAAAATGCAAACACAAGCTTATAGGCACGGGAAAAATTTTTATCATGAATAAAATAGTGCAAGGAAAAGATATACTAAAAATGAGAATATCTAGATTGCTGATAATGTTTCTCACTTTATTAATTCATTTTCTTTTTCATTTACATAACAATCTTGTTTGTTAAGTTTGGTATATCCCTAAGAGATTAGTCAAATAACTAACTAAAATTAAGGAAAAGACCCATCACTCTATGCAGTCACTAACTTGATACTGTTCTTTGTACATGTCCTAAGCAACCAGCCAGAAACTCTGTTATTGGAAACCCAATAGGCAGACTAAACATGAATTTGGGGCAGCATCAAAGCAGATGCAATAAACATAATTTCTTTTGAAATAACTCAATATTTTAAAATAAGGAACCAAAGTGTGCATCAAGGGAAATACCAAAACTTTGTTGAACTTCAATACAAATAATTTATTTTCAATATTATTTTGATTTATACATAAAAGTCAGATACCACAATCAACTCAGTATTTGATGTTCCTAAAATTATCACTCCAGCCCTGAGCTCCAAATGAGCACAACTGCTATCTTCTTAAATCACGTGGCAACCCTTGCCTTCTTCCACATTGCTGATATTGTGCGTGTTTGTGTGCATGCTAAATCACTTCAGTCATGTCCAACTCTTTGCAACCCTATGGACTATAGCCTGCCAAGCTCCTCTGTGTGAATTCTCCAGGCAAGAATACTGAAGTGGGTTGCCATGCCCTCCTCCACGGGATCTTCTGACCCAGGGATTGAATTCATGTCACCTGTGGCTTCTGCACTGTAGGTGGCTTCTTTACCTATGACCAATGAGGGAAGCCCCAGAAATTGTGTTATTTATTTAAATTTTTTTTGTGTTTTTTTCTCAAGAAAGAAACACTCCAGTTCTTTGACCAGGTGAACCTTTTCCTTTAGGATTGATCTCAGTACTCACAGTAGCAATTGTTCTCTTGACTTCTTGAAACTCCATCTTCAATAGCTGTATTCTAAACATAGATTCTCTCAATTCTGCTTTCTCTTCAAGCTGCTATTCTTATTTACAAACTTCCTAAAGGGCTATCTGTGTTTAGTGCCTCCTCAGTCCCCATAGTGGTTATGCCTTTGCTGCCAGGCTTTCTACCAGTCTGGCATTCCTCTGTGTTTTGTATGAACTTAGCCTGGCCTAAAGCACCTACCTTATGTGTATTTTTCTCTTCTATTAATTCAGTAATCACCTTACACATCTTTATAGTGCTTGTAAGAGCAACTAACATTACTTACACATATAGTTGTTGTTGTTCAGCTGTTAAATTGTGTTCAACTCTCTGTGACCCCATGGACTGCAGCACACCAGGCTTCCATGTCCTTCACTATATCCCAGAGTTTGCTCAAACTCATGTCCATTGATTCAGTGATGCCATCCAACCATCTCAGCCTCTGTTGTCCCCTTCTACTCTTGCCCTCAATCTTTCCAGCATCAGGGTCTTTGCCAATGAGTTGGCTCTTTGCATCAAGTGGCCAAAGTATTAGAGCTTCAGCTTCAGCATTAGTCCTTCCAATGAATATTCAGGATTGATTTCCTTTAGGATTGACAGGTTTGATCTCCTTGCTGTCCATGGGACTCTGAAGACTCTGAAGTATTCTCCAGCACCACAGTTTGAAGGCATCAATTCTTCGGCCCTCAGCATTCTTTATGGTCCAACTCACATATGTAAATGACTATTAGAAAAGCCATAGCTTTGCCTAATGGATCTTTGTTGGCAGACTGATGTTTTTCCTTTTTATTATGCTGTCTAAGTTTGTCATAGCTTTCCTATCCAAAGAGCAAGTGTCTTTTAATTTCATGGCTGCAGTCATTATCTTTGGAGCCCAAGAAAATAAAAACTGCCACTGCTTCCAGTTTTCCCCATATATTCACTATGAAGTGATGGGATATCATATTTGATATTAGTAATTTTTTGTGGTTTGCCACTTTGTTTTTTAATTGAAGGATAGTTGCTTTACAGAATTTTGTTATTTTCTTTCAAACAAGAATATTTGTGTCCTTTCTTCTTTGATCTTTTCAAAGAACTAGCTTTTGGCTTCATTGATTTTTCTCTAACGATATTCTGTTTCCAATTTCATTGACCCCTGCTCTAACTATTTCTTATGCTTACTTTGGATTTAATTTACTCTTCTTTTTCTGGTTTCCTAAGGTGAAAGCTTCAGAGAAGGCAATGGAACCCTATTCCAGTACTCTTGCCTGGAAAATCCCATGGATGGAGGAGCCTGGTAGGCTGCAGTCCATAGGGTCGCTGAGGGTCGGGCACGACTGAACAATTTCAAGTTCACTTTTCAATTTCCTGCACTGGAGAAGGAAATGGCAACCCACTCCAGTGTTCTTGCCTTGAGAATCGCAGGGACGGGGGAGCCTGGTGGGCTACTGTCTATGGGGTTGCACAGAGTCAGACACGACTGAAGCAACTTAGCAGCAGCAGCAGCAAGGTGAAGGCTTAGATTATTGATGTTTTCCTCCTTTTCTATTATATGCAATCAGTGCTATAAATTTCCCTCTAAGTACTGCTTTCAT
>NW_011494944.1:4039103-4049552 GCF_000754665.1 Bison bison bison | reverse complement strand
AGCTTGATGATCGATTTTAGATCTTTTTTCCTTTCTAATATGTGCATTCAGTGCTATAAATTTCCCTCTAAGTACTGCTTTCATTGCATCCCACAAATTCTGATCAGTTGTGGTTTCATTTTCATCTAGTTCAAAATTTTTCTATTTCTCTTGAGATTTTTTTCCCCATGATTCATGTGTTATTTAGATATGTGTTATTTAGTATTTTGAAAATTTCTAGTTATCTTTCTGCTATTGATTTCTAGTTCAATTTCTTTGTGGGCTGAGAGCAGACATTGTATGATATCTATTATTTTAAATTCATTATGATTTGTTTTATGGCCTAGAATGTAGTCTATCTTGGTTGGCTTTAATTTTATTAATTTTTATGTTAAACCTTTGTCCAAAGAACTCACAAAATTTCTTGCTACAATCAGTGGTGTGCTGGAACTGGCTCATATTGCAATGCTGCTGCTAAGTCGCTTCAGTCATGTCCAACTCTGTGCGACCCCATAGACAGCAGCCCACCAGGCTCCACCATCCCTGGGATTCTCCAGGCAAGAACACTGGAGTGGGATGCCATTCCTTCTCCAATGCATGAAAGTGAAAGGTGAAAGTGAAGTCGCTCAGTCATGTCCGACCCTCAAGAACCCCATGGACTGCAGCCTTCCAGGCTCCTCCGTCTATGAGATTTTCCAGTGGATTGCTAAATTTTACATAATTTTAAAAGCTGGTTTTTAAATGAGCCATTATTAAAAATAAAATTATATAAATTTGGGGTTCCCTGATGGCTCAGTGGTAAAGAACCTGTTTGCCAATGCAGGAGACACAGGTTTGATCCCTGATGTAAGAAGATCCAACATTCCACAGAGTAACTAAACCCCTGTGCCACAGCTACTGAGCCTGTGCTCTAGAGCCTGAAAGCAGCAATCACCAAGCCTGCATGCTGCAACTCCCGAAGCCCGCATGCCCTAAAGCCTGAAAGCAGCAACCACTGAGCCTGCATGTTGCAACTCCTGAAGCCCACATGCCCTAGAGCCTGAAAGCAGCAACTCCCAAGCCTGTGTGCTGCAACTACCGAAGCCCTCATGTCCTAGAGCCTGTGCTCTGCAACAAGAGAAGCCATGGCAATAAGAAGCCTGCATACAGCAATTAAAGGGTTGATCCTGCTCACCGCAACTGGAGAAAAGTTCATGCAGCAATGAAGACACAGCACAGCCAAAAATAAATACATAAAATTTTTTTAAAGTTCATTTTTAAAAAAAAATAGAAATTTACAATCAACTAAATTTAGTAATAATTTTTACATTAAAAACAAAACTAACAAATACCCCAAACTCAGCACTTTAAAATTTTTTACACATTATGCTATTATCTATGCTCTTTAGGTTGTTTATTGTATATACATACTGGCAATGCTATATAATTGTAAACTACTGAGCAACATTTTATAACTCTGTGTTAAATGATGTTACATTATTAGTTTAAAATGAGCCATAGTAAGAATATTTGTATCACAGAAATAAGCAGTGCTACAAACACTGGCTTCAATTAATTTCTTTATAGTCTCTAGATTTGAGAAAGTGATGGAGAAAATATTGCAGATTAAACTTAAAAGTGTGTCAGTTGTGCAGCTATTCCATTGTGAGGCACAGAAAATTAAGGAAATGATCTTCTAGTATTTTTAAACTAGAATTATCATGTTGCTCATATCATGGTGAAGGGTTGAAGTTCTGATATTGGTCTTCATTGTTTTACCTTTATCTTAATGGGTAAAGAAAAGAAAAATGTCAATCTACATCCATATCTGGACCAGACACATTTATCAACTGCAATCAACAGGTTGCTTGGTAAGGTTACAAAAGCTTAGAAAAATCAACAGAAGTATTTACAGTCTTTCCATCAGTATAACTTATAATAAACTGATGTACATACTCATGCACACATGCACAATCTTTTTTTCTAGAGAAGTCATTATTAAATGATTACCAGTATACCACTGATTACAACTGTTTACTGTGCTTTTTACTTGATTCATTAAAGGCTTAGTTAGAAAAATAAGAAATTTTCAACAATGTTTGAGATGTCAAGTCAGCATAAGAAAGCAAGCATACAAGCTCAGAAGGCACTGGGTCATTTTCTTGTGAAAGATTCAACTATTCTATCCTCTTCCTGGTAAAGCTTCAATTTTTCTCTTTGACTTATTGCACAAAATCAATCTTTCTATTGAGTAGCTGAAAGAAATTGCTTTTAGTGGTAAATGCTAGGATAGCAATAGCTAAATATTTTATGAAGAATCTTTTTATTCTTAGAAATTGATAATGTAAGTAATTTTCAAGTAGGACAGATTCCCAAAAATACAAATGTTTTTATTACACTTTGTTTCTTGTTTCCTCATGTTTTTATACCATCTATTTCCTCCAGGGTAATTCTGCCCCCTGCAGGAAATGAGTAGATGATGATAGCTTCCTACTATAAATTCAAGTTATTAAGATACTGTAAAAAACACTTTTAAAAAACAGACATATTATTAGTGCCATCGGGTCAATGTGCTTCTCATAAAACAGTACTGTGTTTGTTATTATAAATGTTAACATTTATCTCATACCTCATGATATATTGCTTCTCCTCTTAGGTTTATTAAGCTTGTACTTTTTTATGTCAGCAAACTACTAGAGTTCTCTGCACATGTTAGTGATTAAATATACTACAAAAGAATACAATTCTTTGTTACCTTTTCCAATTTCCAAACATCTCTATTTTGTAGAGAAAGATTTGAGTAATTTATTAAATAAGTGTCCTGTATCTATATTCTTGTAGAAAAATGTAGTGTATTTCCAAAACCCTTTTAACCCTCCATTCTTTCATTTTGAACCAATAGAGCAATGTTTGTCTGTCAATTTTGTTTCCAATGCATGACAGTCCTTATAAAATATGGGAGAATAGATTTCACATTGGTACCTGCTCTAACAGGATACTTAAAGAGGATTTCGTAGGACTAGGTATACAGTTCTTTCAGGCAGCCATTGACCTCTGCTCTTTCTACTCATAGCAGAAATGGAAAACAGCTGCTCTCCAGCTTCCCTGCACTGCTTACTAGTTTGACAGAGCAGAACCTCAGATACCATTTGTTGTTTTTCATGGTAGAGGCAAGGTGATTAAAACAAGATAAACATACTAGAAGAAGAAAGAGGGAAAATACCTCAGAATAATTTGGGTGTGAAAAAAAAATCCCCTTTGAACTTTCTAAAGAAAGACTCAGGGGACTATGTATAATGGGGATAAGTGTATGTGGTTAATATGAAGAAGAAGTTCATGTTACAGGGGAGGAAATACAAGGAGAATACATGTCTCTGAGGAGTTATAAAATAATATATAGAATTTTATCTTTATGCAGAATTATCGCAAGTCATTTTTCACATTCATTGTGCTTCAAAGAATTTTGTTTTATTTGTTGTCTTAGCTAGTATGCTTTTTAACTTTCTTAGCTAACTTATGCTGATTTAAAAATTCACTCTCTCTTGCTACTGGTTTTCCTTCTAAAATTTAAAGATATTATCCTTTACCCAAAATGAATAATCACAAGCCTATTTAATATTAGATATCTCAAGAATCTTCTTAAAAATAAGCTTTAATTTTAGATTTAAAGAATGGTCAAAGATAATGCAAAGTTCCTCTATATTCCTAATCCAGTTTTGACAGTGTTAATGTCTTATGTTAACATGGTACATTGGTCAAACCAAGACATTGACATTGATATTTTATTACTAACTAAATTTCAGAAATTATTTAGATTCTATGAGTTTTCCCACTATTATCCTCTCTCTATTCCAGGATCCTATGGAGCCTACTATACTGCATTTAGTTATGTTATCTCCTCATTCTCTTCTGGTCTGTGGCAGTTTCTTGGTCTTTCCTTATGACCTTGATGGTCTTGAAGAATAATTAGGTATCTGGTAGAATGTCTGTTATTCTGGGTTTATCTGATGCTTTTTCATGATTAAGCTGCATTTACAGATTTTGTAGAAGTATGTCCCAGGTGACGTGCCCTTCTCATCATATCATATTGGGAGTAAAAGATACCCACATGATATCACTGGGGATGTTAACTATCACTTAATAAGCTAGTATTTGCTACTATTTCCACCCCCCCCCCCTTTCCATGCTCTAACATTTGGAAGCAAGTCATTAAGTCTATCCTCAGGGAGAATGGAATAGGATTAATCTCTGCCTCTTGGAGGGCTCAAGAGTCTTTCAAACACTGTACTATGGCTTTTTATTGGGGCTTCCCTGATGGCTCAGTGGGTAAAGAATCTGCCTGCAAGAGACACAGGAGACACAGGAGACATGGGTTCAATCCCTAGATCCGGAAGATCCCCTGAAGTAGGAAATGGCAACACACTCCAATATTCTTGCCTGGAAAATTCTATGGGCAGAGAAGCCTGGTGGGCTCCTGAGCCTGGGGTTGCAAAGAGTCAGACACAACTGAATGTCTAAGCACACACTTTTATTGGTCAGGTGTCAATAAAGTAGACATTAGCAAATCAAGTTTAACAGATTAAGCAATTTAATTAACAGATTAAGCAGTTCAGTTAATTCTATGTCTGTTCATCTATTCATTTTAAAGTATTTCAAAAATATAAAGATATACATCAACTTTCATAAAATCATTAAAATGAAAATTTCCATTTTTCAGTTGCTAAGTCATGTCTGATATTTTGTGACCTCATAACTGCAGCATACCAGGCTTCCCTGTCCTTCGCTATCTCCAGGAGTTTTCTCAAACTCATGCCCACTGATTCAGTGATGCCACCCAACCAACCATTTCATCCTGTGTTGTCTCCTTCTCTTCCTGTCCTCAATCTTTCCCAGCATCAGGGCCTTTTCCTATGAGTCAGCTCTTTGCATCAGGTGGCCAAAGTAGTGGATCTTCAACTTCATCATCAGTCCTTCCAAAGAATATTCAGGGTTGATTTCCTTTAGGGTTGACTGGTTTGATCTCCTTGCTGTTCAAAGGACTTCCAAGAGTCTTCTCTAGCACCACAGTTTCAAAGCATCAATTCTTTGGCGCTCAGCCTTCTTTATGGTTCAACTCTACATCTGTACATGACTACTGGAAAAAACATAGCTTTGACTATACAGACATTTGTCAGCAAAGTGATGTCTCTGCTTTTTAACACACTGTCTAGGTTTGTCATAGCTTTTCTTCCAAGGAGCAAGTGTCTTTACATTTCATGACCACAGTCACCATTTGCAACGATTTTGGAGCCCAAGAAAATCTGTCACATTTCTAACACAGTTTAAATCAGTTCCCTGGTGGAATGGTGAAGGATTCCAGGGCACACTCACATGGTAAGCCCATGTTATAGTCTAAAGAAATGAGTCATGTATCAAATGGTGAAAACTGGAAGGAATGTTCCCAGCTATTCATGTTTTCCCACATTGTTCCAACCAGATTTTAAGTTGAGATACAACCAGTTAGGAGTAAAGGCCTACATAAATTTCCACACAAGCTAATTCCAACTTGCAGTGCAAAAAGTCTGCTAAGGTAGTAAATGTATCTTCACATTCTACTGTCATTAAACATTTGTGGCCTTAAATTTGTCTCTGCCAAATTGTTTAAATACAAAAAAGAAAAATGTTTTTTTTAAGTCATTTTTATTTTTCTTTGTTCTTTTTTTTTTTTCCCAGAAGCATGGGTGATCCAAAATAATTCTTTAAGATAGTAGTCGTAGATTCAGTTTTTCTGCTAACCAATAAAACTGTGTCTCTAGCACTGTGCCAAATGGTTGGGAATTTTTTCCACCTTGAGGAGCCTTCAGATATTTTCCTTTTGCTTCTTCTAAATAATTGTTATGAGCTGGTAAACATCTTGATAAACCAAGTGTAACTAATCCCTCAGATGCCCCTTTTTCCTTGTCCTGTTATATAGTTAGACGAATTTTGTGAATCTTTCTAGGATCACATGATAAAGGCTTTTGAAATAGCCTCATTCTTAACTTTATTTAATGTTATTTAATGTACCAGCACTTCCTTTTCTTATTTCTTATCTACTTATGCTGCTGCTGCTGCTGCTAAGTTGAGTCAGTCGTGTCCGATTCTGTGCGACCCCATAGACGGGAGCCCACCAGGCTCCCCGTCCCTGGGATTCTCCAGGCAAGAACATTGGAGTGGGTTGCCATTTCCTTCTCCAATGCGTGAAAGTGAAAAGAGAAAGTGAAGTCGCTCAGTCGTGTCCGACTCCTAGAGACCCCATGGACTGCAGCCCACCAGGTCCCTCCGTCCATGGGATTTTCTAGGCAAGAGTACTGGAGTGGGTTGCCATTGCCTTCTCCGTACCTACTTATAATTTATATCAATTTGAAGTATTTTATATATCTTAGAAGTCACTTTAAATCCTTTTGGGAGTAAGATAAAACAAAAATATAGAAATAAAACAAAATGTTGGGGTATATTCAGGAGAAGTCTAGGTATTTATAAGGAGCTTGCAGTGTACTTAGAGAACTGTTTATCTGTAACCCAACATGCTTACGCACATAAACTTATGGTTCCTTGGCCCCTTTTTGCTGAATGCCTGATAGGATCAGAGAGTAGAGGACAACTGACAACTTAGACCAGAAGTACCAAACTGTGAAATTTTGTTTCATGAATATCTTCCATATGATACTCCCTTTCAAGTCCATTAGAGCTACAAATAAGGAAAAATGTAAATCTAAAAGGCTTTGTGATCCTTAGTGTAATCTGACTTATCCCTTGGTTATAGTGATCACTTGATTCTGCTCCCCACCCTGCAATAATGACAGGTTATTACCATCGGGCCATGACAAGTTTCATTCTCTTGAACTGTCTAGTTTTGTCACTTTCCCTTGCTAATAGTCATTTATTGAGTCAGAGAAGTTGCACACACTGCTTCCTCATATGTCTCTAGGGATACAGTTTTCTGAGCTACAAATCTACCAAGGGCATGAGAAAGAGAAGAAACCAAAAAAAAAAAAAAAGAAATCATCTCTGCTAATTCAATTGTGGGTTTCCTTGGATCAAAGACCAACTACTATAGCATACCAGTTCAAGACTTTACTCATGGGATGCTGGAGGCCCACTCATGATTTATATTAAGCCCTAAATGATACACATGTGGTCTCTATGGAAGTATATTTAAAAGATTCTTTTTTATCACTAGCAAACTGAAGAATAACACACAAGGAGGTCTCATTCCAGTGATGCTGTTTAAGTACTAGAGGCTTGTAGTACTTATTATTGAGGATAATAAGTAGATAAAAGAAGAAAGATTCGTATATTAAGCTTTAAGTAAGATCAAATCTCAAAGGAACAAATAAAAATCTCTAGCACATGAAATCATCCCATTTGAACATATAACCAAATAGTTAAAATGTTGGAGAGTTTGGTTCTCAGGGTCTTGAAACAAAGGGAGAAAAATCTTTAAAAAAAAAAAAAGCACTGTCAGACATGGGGATCAGTTGTTGTTGTTGTTGTTGTTTTTAATCCTTATTTTCAACCTCTGGCTTAGAGAACACATTTTTTTTTTTTTAAAGGAAAACTAAGTGAAAAATAGTTAATGGGCAACATTTTCTCAATTCTGCTGTTGAGTAATTACTACAAATTTTAGTATATAAACATAAATGTCCAAGAAATGGAATTTTCTGTATCTTGTTATAACTTTATTTCCATCTCAAGCCTATATTCCATTAGTGAAAGAAGCACAATTACTGTTCAAAATAATCTCACTATAATCAGAATTTCCTCAGTCAGTTGGGAAATTCATTTTCTTCCTTCCTCTCCTTCTAGCTGTTTCTCTTATGTTTGGCTTTCAAATCTTTATTAGTTTTTCTCTTCTGGTAAGAAAGGAGAAAGAAAGGTGAAAAATTGTATCAGCTAAATTTTCTCTTTCTTAGCAACTGGTGTACTTTGGATGAGAATACATGTAAATCAGATGATATTCTGTAATTTTATAGTGTTTTCCATTTGAGTAATTTTGTTGGACTGGCCAAAATGTTTGTTTGGGTTTTTCTGTAGCATCTTATGGAAAACCTGAATGAATCTTTAGGCCAACACAGTATGTGTATTCCTCTGCAAAGTTTGTCAAAATCTTTTACACACAATGGAAGAGTTTCTGAAGTTAAATATGTGGCTTTTGCCTTTGAAATTTGTTTAAAAAAGTATTATCTTTGTAAACAGTATTGAGAAATAATTCTTAAGTTCCCAATCAACCAAAAAGGTAGATAGCAGACAAGTGACTTTAAATAGCAGGCTCAGAACTGTAGATTCATGTTGTTTTGACTTTCTAGAATCATCTTATTCTGAAAACTGTCGCTTCACCTATTCACATGTATTACTCTTTTCCAGTAGTTGGTAGCTGACCAAATCTGAGCCAACTCTAATCTTCTCCATAGTGACAACTCACTGGACCAGGAATAAGCAAATTATTCAAGTTGAATTTGTTAGTTTCTCTGGGAATTTGGAATCAAGACTAAGATTACAGGTGTCTGAGAGGACTGTATAAATTTCGATTAATAGCATTTTTGCTCTACTGTACAGACTGAGGTGGGAGAAAATATTGCTTAGCATTAAACAAAACAGAAACATCAGAAACAGAAAACAAATATCTAATAGAACTTGAGTTCTTGATTTCAGTTGTTACCAAGACTCAGTAAAATGTGCATTTCATGATCATGAGAAATACTAATACTATCCTTTCTCCTTTTGGCTTAGGTTTATGTTACTTGGAACCAAACAAACACTAACCAATAGTCCCTAGTGTCTTTTATCCCAGGCTAATTTGGATAGACTCTATTACTGTACTGCATAGAGAACAAATGACTTCATATTTCTCACTAGCCTTGAGTCATTTCTCTTCCATGTGGTTTCATTTAAGAATTGAGGCACAAGAAGCAAACCATGTGTTTATAACTTCAAAACACCAAATGGAAAATTCACTCTAGGAAACTTTCTAATAATCAGAGAGATATTAAAAATGATATAAGCTCATATTCACTGCATTTAATTTTGGTTTGACCAATAAATAGTCTAAAACATAATGAGATTTTTTGTCAGTTTACCTGTGAAAAGTCTGCTGATGGTTGAAGGAAGAAATAAGTCTATGCATTTTTATAGGTTTTCTAGAATATGTAGTTTAGGCCCTATAAAAAAAGAAAGCAAGTCATTGTCTACAGCTTATCAAAAAAAGAAAAGAAAAGAAAAGGAAAACCATGAAGTTGTGTAAACAGTTAGATGACATAAAGTAATTGAATGGTTCACATCCCAAATTTATTGCATGACTTGAGTTAATTACGTAATCTCTCAGTGCTCAATATTCCTGTCTAAAAAATAAGGGTAAGAGCTCCTGTATCATAGGAGGGTCATGAGTTATAAATGAGTTAATACATGTAAGTCATTTAGAGTAGTGCCTTATACCTAATATAAACATAGTAAGGGCTCAACTAATGTTAGCAATTATTTTCTCAGATAGAAATTCTAGAAAATGTTGTAGGATTCATAGAGTTTTGATTATCTGCAATTGAAGCACTGGCCCTTAAACAAGTCTTTCACAGTACTCCATTTATGACTTTTTCTCTCAAGTTATTTAAAAACAAAAGCAAATTTTAAAATGAAAGGAAAAAAAGAGGTATTCTGTATGAAATTTTTAGGAAGAGAGGGAGCTGTCACAAAGTCTAATGTTGACAGAGTGCTCATATTTCAGCATATTTATAAATCTTCCCAGTGTAGCAGACATATTATTTTTTCCTATCCTCTTCCTTTTCCTTCCTTTTGGTAATAGAACCTCCATTTCATGTGGAAAACATTCACATGATTCGATTGGGAGTGAAACTGAACCCCTTGTCCAAAGCTAATGGTGGGCAGGTGACCAAGGTAGCTAATCAGAATGCTTAATCCAGAGCTTTAGGGAAGGCACTCAAGCTTCTTTGTGGTACTGAGACAATATATGATGCTAACCTTTATCCAGCTACATGAAGAGAGCTATTGGACTTATTTCCTAATGGAATTCTATGAGACCTTGGATCCCAGACATGTTTGAGGAAATGTATCCCTGGATTTTAGTGACAGGGTCTCAAAGTCTGTTGAGTATTTTTCCTCTTATGCTATTTTGACTATGGTTTTTCATTAGTTCTAACTGAAAGGGTTCCAGTGATTGCATCTAACCATATCTGTTTTAACTTTTAGATGCTAAAGGAGAATGAAAATGGGGTCCATTTGATTCACTTTACCCCAGTAGAACAAAACTAACAGACATTTGAATATGTATATTTATTTATTTTTAAGGAATAGATCCATTTGCTGGAAATCAGTTCAGTTCAGTTCAATCACTCAGTCATGTCCGACTCTTTGCGACCCCATGAATCGCAGCATGCCAGGCCTTCCTGTCCATCACCAACTCCCGGAGTTCACTGAGACTCACGTCCATCCAGTCAGTGATGCCATCCAGCCGTCTCA
>NW_011494944.1:4030089-4038826 GCF_000754665.1 Bison bison bison | reverse complement strand
TTTAATATGCTGTCTACGTTAATCATGAAGGCTTTTCTTCCAAGGAGCAAGTGTCTTTTAATTTCAAGGCTGCAGTCACCATCTGCAGTGATTTTGGAGCCCCAAAAATAAAGTCCCTCACTGTTTTCATTGTTTCCCCATCTATTTGCCGTGAAGTGATGGGACCGGATGCCATGATCTTCGTTTTCTGAATGTTGAGCTTTAAGCCAACTTTTTCACTCTCCACTTTCACTTTCATGAAGAGGCTCTTTAGTTCTTCACTTTCTGTCATAAGGGTGGTATCATCTGCATATCTGAGGTTATTGATATTTCTCCCAGCAATCTTGATTCCAGCTTGTGCTTCCACCAGTCCAGCGTTTCTCATGATGTACTCTGCATGTAAGTTAAATAAGCAGGGTGACAATATACAGCCTTGATGTACTCCTTTTCCTATTTGGAACCAGTTTGTTGTTCCATGTCCAGTTCTAACTGTTGCTTCCTGACCTGTATACAGGTTCTCAAGAGGCAGGTTAGGTGGTCTGGTATTCCCATCTCTTTCAGAATTTTCCACAGTTTATTGTGATCCACACAGTCAAAGGCTTTGGCATAGTCAATAAAACAGAAATAGATATTTTTCTGGAACTCTCTGGCTATTTTGATAATCCATTGGATGTTGGCAATTTGATCTCTGGTTCCTCTGCCTTTTTTAAAACCAGCTTGAACATCTGGAATTTCACAGTTCATGTATGCTGAAGCCTCTTCTGGAGAATTTTGAGCATTAGTTTACTAGCGTGTGAGATGAGTGCAATTGTGCAGTAGTTTAAGCATTCTTTGGCATTGCCTTTCTTAGGGGTTGGAATGAAAACTCACGTTTTCCAGTCCTGTGGCCACTGCTGAGTTTTCCAAATTTGCTGGCATATTGAGTGCAGCACTTTTACAGCATCATCTTTTAGGATTTGAAATAGCTCAACTGGAATTTTATCACCTCCACTAGTTCACTCAAATAATTGACAATAAATTTAAAAATTCTTGAGTTAGAAGAGTGGATTGCAACAAACAATATGCAACTTGATGAGACTAAATAAGAGGACTGAATAATGGCTCAAAAAGTCAACTGTGTAGTTTCATAATGAGAGACCTCTACAGGAACAGTTCTTGTTTTAAAATGCCCCTCATAAGATAACAATAAAATGTGGCTGCTAAAATAGCTTACATTTTTAAAAAATGTTTTGTTAAACTTTATTGTATAGACTAAAGAGAGCTCTGTGCTATACAGTAACGTCTACTTAGTTGTCTGTTTTACACATAGTAGTGTGTATATATATGGAGAAGGCAATGGCACTCCACTCCAGTACTTTTGCCTAGAAAATCCCATGGAGGGAGGAGCCTGGTGGGCTGCAGTCCATGGGGTCTCTAGGAGTCAGACACGACTGAGCGACTTCACTTTCACTTTTCACTTTCATGCATTGGAGAAGGAAATGGCAACCCACTCCAGTGTTCTTGCCTGGAGAATCCCAGGGACGGGGGAGCCTGGTGGGCTGCCATCTATGGGGTCGCACAGAGTCGGACATGACTGAAGTGACGCAGCAGCAGCAGCAGCAGTGTGTATATATCCTGACCTCCCAATTCATTCTACCTCACCCTCCCCCCTTGGTAAGTATGTTTTTACCAGGACTAGTTATTTATGGATTAATCAGGTTAACAAGAAAAGACTGGAAAAAATAGATCTTGATGAAAAAATCTTTGATAAATTGATTATAACACATCAATCTAAATATACTATGGTCAACGATAAAATCATCTTAAAAATATATGCTTCAGAATAATAACTTCAAATTCATGTATCAGGAGATCATATAGACATACATTTTCTACCTTGTGCTAAGATCATTAAGATTATAAAATTTAGTTTTTAGATCAAGTGTTAAAGTATTCTGAAATTCCATTCAAAAGTGCTTTAGAGTTCAGCTGTAAGCCTAAAACAATTCTTGAGGATGAGATATAAGAATACGCAAATAAACAATAACTGATCAAAAAGGACAAGAATTAAAAAATAGGGTACTTCTCAACTTTGTACCCACCTCTATTTCCCTCTGCATTTCTCCTTTACAATTGGTCATCCTCATTCCATTGCACGTATTGGGCAAGAAAAGGGCAGGAAGGTGGGGCTGATGACTAAAAGCTCCTTAGAATGTCACTTAAGACTTTCTCCTTTGGAATTAGAAAGTTTCCCAGGGTTTTAATATTGACTCCTACACTTTGAAGCATTTTGCTTTCCACCCATCTATCCTCTAAAAGTTACTAGTCTCAACACAATTTTTATCCTTAAGAAACTGAGGCATAGATGACTTTAAATGCCTCCCTATAAAACTCACAGTGAGATTATGGGAGAGATGAAATTAAGACTCCATTACAGTACCCCATCATACTACTTCCTACATGACTATTATTCTTGCTTGCCAGGCTTTGTTGTTTCTCAGTCTTTCCTGTGTGCTCAGATATCCAGAGGATATGGGAAAATATAATTAACTGGGAAGACTGAAGTTTGGCTGTAATTATCACTTCTAGGCAATCCACTGTGACAAGAACCTTACATGGCAGGCAGGTGTTATTATCCAAAGCGGTATTTTAAACTCATGTTAAGTCCCACTACTTCTGACTTTTTCCAGTTCTCTCAGTTTGGGACAATTTCTTCATCTCCTTGAACTACTGGAGGGTCTCATTGTAAATAATCTGTTGTGTATGATTTTTTGTGTGTACGATGTATTGTGTACGATTTTCCAACATAAAAATAGGGTCCTCACAGGAAAATCTATATGACTAACTTCTACTTAATCCTTTTTTCCACAACACCTCATATTGTTCTGAGTTAAATATATATGTGTGGAAGGACTTGCCCATAGTCTTGCTATGTGTCAGTTAATGGTGGTTTCTCCATTCAACATTCACAGTTTCTCCTGAGTATTTTTATTAAGCTTTGCATAGCAGTACACACAAATGCACTATTTACTGTTTCAGACCAGATTATACTCTCTTGAGTAGTCACATACCTAATAAAGCTAATTAGTAGCATAAAGAAAACCAGTATTTAACAAAATCACTTTTGTGGCACAATCATTCAATCTGCATGAGTGGTTATTTGCTAAATTACTCAGGGAACAACCTGTTTCTGAGTCTTTTGGAGAGGAAACAGGGTGAGGGGATTGAGATGGAGAAAAGAGGTGTTTATACAGAAATTACTTCAAAAGTAAAAGTGAATTAAATTTGAAAGAAAAAAAAAGAAAAAGAAAAGCAAAAGAATAAGATATAAGGGAAATTACCGATGTGTGTAAAAATACGACTGTATTATTTTCCTGTGTGCCTGTGTACAAACACATGAGAGAAATGTAAGGGAATCTGTTTCTTTTTATGGTTGACTCTTCTGACTGTAGTGGGATTTTTCTGGCTACATTTGAGCTAAACATTATGGCAAATAGCAGAACACGGTAGTTATTGCACATGACTGTCTGTGAACTGGGTGGGCAGGAATTTTTCATTTCATAAATCATTTCAGCTTGCTGTCCTAATTCCTTGGCACTGAGAGACTAAAAAAAGCTTAAGAAAGAAAAACATGCTATGTGTTTTTTCTTCTTATTTCACCCTTTCCCAGTTTTGATAGATCTTCGGTGTTAATGATCAGGTTTTTAAGATCTTTCAAATATATTGCTCTGCTTTTAAAACCAATTATGTTTTCCTTTTTTATTTTCTTCCTTGCCAGGGAAATTTAGTACTGAAAGCAATGTAGTCTATTTATTCCTTTCTTTATTTCTGCTTACTTATAGTTTAGTTTATATCAATGAAATAATGTTATATTATTTTCCTGCTGATTGCTTAATGTTCATAGTTCAAAATTCCAGCCAAGGTCCTGAAGTGGTTTTACCCTTATTTAAGATTTCCTGCTAAAGACATTCTATTACAGCTTTGCAAATAAGTACCTCCCTGGCCTCAAGTCACTATAAAGGTAATTTAGTAATTTAAATAAACACTCTTGGCCAATCTGTTTCCTCCCTTCAAGGAGGCTGGAGAGAAGTCATTTCCTTAATATTTCAGATTTCTCCCCATTTTCCTTAAATGATCCTTCTGCCTTCAACCAAGATATTAGTTTAGGTAAGTCATCTGCAACATGTCTCCAGTGCAAACATGGAATGCATTTGGTGGGACAAAGTAAAATAGGTTAAAAAAATGTGCTTCACAGTTAATCAGTGAAGATTGTTTTGTATTTTGCTTACTGTTGAGGAAAGACATTTAAATCGGTCCTTGAGACTAAATGGTTATCATAATCAAAGTCCAGAGCAGAGCTATGGTTTCTGTCTAGAGAAAGGACCTCCTCCACTCCCCAACTCTACCTTCTCAGCCTTCCCCTCACAATGGCCAAAAAGACATCTCCCTTCAAGTCTTCCCATTTGCTAATCCTTCCTTCATATCTAGCATTTTCATATATCCCTCACATTTGTTACTGATCTCATCTTTAGAATTGGCTATCAGAAAGTAATGTTCGAATGTGACATAGAGAAGGTACCCTTTATATTTATTTAAACAAACTTCTAATTTGTGATAGTAATAACTATGACTAACAGAATCACCGCTGAGTTCCTCTAACATGCAAATAACCACTTGTGCTAAGTGAGTTTGTTGGTTTTAGTTGATAGGTTTCTGATTGGATTTTCATAAGGAGCTTGAGTGTTGTTTGCTCTTAATTCTTCTGAAATCCTGAAAACTCCATTATACAGTTAACAAATTTTGAGAAAATTAAAAAGAATTATATAAAAGCAAATGTATTATTATTATATTGGCTGCATTTAGTGTGGTTCTCCCTATATATAGTGATTTTATTTTCAAGTGTGGAAAGTAAAACAATACAAGAGGTGGTCCATAGCCACAACTAAGAGATATAGAAATGTTCATTTATGTAGAGAGTTAAATTTCTGAAATGCTTCATTTTCCTCAATGTAAATAGTCTGTGTAAGCATGAATTAAATTGAAAATCCTTGATATAGTCATTAGAACTCAAGAGAAAAATTTAAAAGTCAGGTGAATATATTGTTGTTTAGTTGCTAAGTCGTGTCTGACTCTTTGCAACCCCATGTACTATAGACTGCCAGTCCCCTCTGTTCATGAGATTTTCCAGGCAAAAATACTGGAGTGAGTTGCTATTTCCTCCTCCAGGGGATCTTCCTGATCTAGGCATCAAACCTTATCTCCTGCACTGCAGGAGGATTCTTTACCACTGAGCCCCCAGGGAAGCCCCCAGGTGAACGCTGTGCAGTACAAATGTACTGCAATTAATTCTCAAAAAATTCACTTGATAAATTATGAAATAGAAATGAATGGCCCAGTTTAGGTTAGAACCAGTCTGAACCCTTTCCTACGATTTTTGAACACAAACGATAGAAAGTATCTCTCAGCCTTTCTCTGATGGCAAGACTGTGATTGGGATCTAGTTGTTTACCAAGAGCCCAGAGTCAGAAAAGTCTGGAGACTGTCTGTGGATTGTCTCTTGTGCTAGCTAATTGTCCCCTACATCCGCAACTGGTTTTCTTGGGGTTTGCTTATAGGAACCACTATATGGGCTTCCTAGTTAGAGCTAGGGGTAAAGAACCTGTGGCCGGTGCAGGAGATGGAAGAGAAGTGGGCTTGAGCCCTGGGTTGGGAAGATTCCCTGGAGGAGAAGGGCGTGGCAACCTACTGTAGTATTCCTGCCTGGAGAGTGCCACAGACAGAGGATCCTGGCAGGCTATAGTCCGTAGGGTTGCAAAGAGTTGGACATGACTGAAATGACTTAGCATGCATGCACCTGCATATATATGTATATATACACACACACATATATGTATATACCATTTCCTAATCGAGTTTGATTTGGATTTGTCACTTCCAAGAAAAGGGTTCTAATAAAACAATCTTAATGTGTATTTTTGTATACCTTGTAGAAAGAAAAATATACATGTGTATACATGTATATCATTATTATTGCTACTCTTATTATACAGTATTGTATTTTCCTATTGAATTAGGTCCTGGAGACATTCCTGGTATATGGTTACATTAATAAGAAATAAAGAAAACTATGATTTTTGAAAGAAACAGAGATTTGTTTCACACATATTAAAACTTGTGGAGAGCATCTTGTTATATTCATCTTTTCTTTCCTGAGTACTTTTTTTCCCTTCTGTAGTTAAATGTTTCCAACACCCTTCACACCAAGACCATCATAGACACTCTAGTTACTATGGCCTGAAGACAAGTCTTTTAAAAAAGAGCCAAGAAAGGCAGAGTAGTCCAAAGCCGAATTGCTTATGTGTGGAATCTAAAAAACGGGGTACAAAGAAACTTATATACAAAACAGAAGTCAGTCGTGGATGTAGAAAACAAACTTATGGTTACCAGGGCATGGCGGGGGGAGGGCAAAGATAAATTGGGAGATTGACATTGACGTAACCATATGTAAAATAGATAACTAATAAGAACCTGTTGTATAGCACAGAGAACTCTACTCAATACTCTCTAATGATCTATACAGGAAAAGAATCTGAAAAGAATAGATTTATGAGTAACTGATTCACTACACTGTATAGCAGAAACTAACATAATAGTGTAAGTCAATGATATGCCTATACAGTTTTCTTTAAAAAATTTTTTAAACGGGTAGAACAGAAGTGATGAGAGGATGCAGGTTGAAGACATGCATCTTGTAAACAATTTTTTTCTTCGGAGTTGCTGCAAGGTATAATCAGTCATATGCTGCTCATTTTAGGTTTCCTTGCCTCCTTCTCCAATTTGCCTTCTTCTGGCCAATTTGTGTGTGTATCTATTTGTGTAAGTGAATCAAAGCACATCCAGTGAGGTTAGAACAAAGATGAAATATAATAGGAAATTGATACCAACAAAATCTGTATAGACGAAGCTATGATTTTTCCAGTAGTCATGTATGGATGTGAGAACTGGATCATAAAGAAGGCTGAGTGCCAAAGAATTGATATTTTCAAACTGTGATGCTGAAGAAGATTCTTGAAAGTCCTTTGGACAGCAAGGACATCCAACCAGCTAATTGTCCCCTACATCCACAACTGGTTTTCTTGGGGTTTGCTTATAGGTACCAATATATGGGCTTCCTAGTTAGAGCTAGGGGTAAAGGAAATCAACCTTGAATATTCATTGGAAAGACTGATGCTGAAGCTGAAGCTCTAATACTTTGGCCACCTGATACGAAGAGCCGACTCAGTGGGAAAGCCCTAATGCTGGGAAATATTGAGGGCAGAAGGAGAGGGAGCAACAGAAGATGAGATAGTAGCTGGCATCACCAACTTGTGGAAATGAGTTTGTGCAAACTTTGGGAGATAGTGAAGGACAGGGAGGCCTGGCATGCTGCAGTCCAGGGAGGGTTCACAAAGAATTGAACATGACTTAGCAACTCAACAACAACAGCAAAAACTGTACCAATTTAAAAGCTGGAGAAAATGCTCTGCAGTTATTTTGAGTCAACAGTACTCTACAAAGGTTTTCAATGTCTGATGACATTGCATCCTTTCACTGAGGACATTAGAGAAGGGAGGCTGAGATTTATTTTATGTTCTTAGATGATCTTAAGCCCTGTGATTTTGATCTTCTACAGTCTAGCTATGATTAACAGAATAATGAAAAAAATCTTGAGGTATTCTTGCTTTAATGATTTATAATTAGACAGTAAACTCTTTGTGATTAATGGGGATATAATCCCTCCTAGTAAGAGTAGTTGTGGTAGTATAGATTGTAATAATGGTCATAGTTATCATTGTGAGTAATAGTAGCTAACATTTAATGAGTACTTATTTGCCAGGATCCTCTGACCATGGGATTTCCCAGGTGAGAATACTGGAGTGGGTTGCCATGCCCTCCTCCAGGGATCTTCCCAACCCAGAAATCGAACCCAGATCTTCCACATTGCAGGCAGATTCTTTACCTTCTGAGTCACCAGGGAAGCCCTATTACCAAATATCATGCAAAGAGGTTTAGATAAATTTTTAATTTAAACTGTAAGAGAATTGAGTACTACAGCAGTGGCCACAGGAGTGGAAAAGATCAGTTTTCATTCCAATCCCAAAGAAAGGTAATGCCAAAGAATGCTCAAACTACCGCACAATTGTACTCATCTCATACGCTAGTAAAGTAATGCTCAAAATTCTCCAAGCCAGGCTTCAGCAATACGGGAACTGTGAACTTCCTGATGTTCAAGCTGGTTTTAGAAAAGGCAGAGGAACCAGAGATCAAATTGCCAACATCCGCTGGATCATGGAAAAAGCAAGAGAGTTCCAGAAAAACATCTATTTCTGCTTTACTGACTTTGCCAAAGCCTTTGACTGTGTGGATCACAATAAACTGTGGGAAATTCTGAAAGAGATGGGAATACCAGACCACATGACCTGCTTCTTGAGAAATTTGTATGCAGGTCAGGAAGCAACAGTTAGAACTGGACATGGAACCACAGAGTGGTTCCATATAGGAAAAGGAGTCTGTCAAGGCTGTATATTGTCACCCTGCTTATTTAATTTATATGCAAAGTACATCATGAGAAATGCTGGACTGGAAGAAACACAAGCTGGAATCAAGATTGCTGGGAGACAGTGTTCATTGCAGCACTGTTTGTAATAGCCAGGACATGGAAGCAACCTAGATGTCCATCAGCAGATGAATGGATAAGAAAGCTGTGGTACATATACACAATGGAGTGTTACTCAGCCAT
>NW_011494944.1:4019237-4029989 GCF_000754665.1 Bison bison bison | reverse complement strand
GCTCCAAAATCACTGCAGATGGTGAATGCAGTCATGAAATTAAAAGACCCTTGCTTCTTGGAAGAAGTTATGACCAACCTAGACATCATATTAAAAAGAAGAGACATTACTTTGTCAACAAAGGTCTGTTTAGTCAAGGCTATGGTATTTCCAATGGTCATGTATGGATGTGAGAGTTGGACTATAAAGAAAGCTGAGCACTGAAGAATTGATGCTTTTGAAGTGTGGTGTTGGAGAAGACTCTTGAGAGTCCCTTGGACTGCAAGGAGATCCAACCAGTCCATCCTAAAGGAGATCAGTCCTGGGTGTTCATTGGAGGGACTGATGTTGAAACTCCAATACTTTGGCCACCTGATGCAGAGAGCTGACTCATTTGAAAAGACCCTGATGCTGGGAAAGATTGAAGGCAGGAGAAGGGGACGACAGAGGATGATAAGGTTGGATGGTATCACCTACACAGTGGACATGGTTTTGGGTGGACTCTGGGAGTTGGTGATGGACAGGGAGGCCTGGTATGCTGTGGTTCATGGGGTCGCAAAGAGTTGGACACGACTGAGTGACTGAGCTGAACTAATTGCCATTTTGGGTACTTCTGTTGCCACCTCAGGGAGTTGGTGATGGAAAAGAAAGCCTGGTGTGCTGCAGTTCATGTGGTTGCAAAAGTCAGACACAACTAAGCGACTGAACTGAACTGACTGCCATTTTACATATAGAGAAACTGAGGCATAATGATGATAAAAACATGCCCAAATTCGTACACGCTGCTCTAGTAGCAAAGCTAGGATACAAACACAGGTTTACTTGATAAGGAATAAGCATACATCTGGATTGGTCCTGAGTTACCAGAGAGAAGTCTTATATTTACATTGGTTCTTTCTAGTGCAAGGCACCAACCAAAAATATTTAAGAATAAAGACCAGGGCTTTCACTGTCTCCACAGTCTCATATATTTGTAAACTTGTGAATCAACTGGATGTCCAAAACCAAAATTAACAGTGATGGCAGGCAGCCTCTGTGGCCAATCACTATGGAATCTTTAAACACAAATTCTCTCAGTAGCAAGGTTATTGACTGAATTATTGACTTAACTCTCCATCTCCCTTTGCCTTGAAAAGTCAACAATTAACTAGATGTCTTGGCTCTTTGCCTAAATGGACAGTGATAATTCTAACACATGATATACATATTGTGACAGTTATTATTTTACAAACATGTAATGTCACAAACAAAGACAGTTGGAGAATTTTAAGTGTTTGGTTGGAGCTTACCACTTTGTTATATGACCCAATTGCCTGGCTAGCATTTTCTCAGGCAGTTATTTCCTGTGTATTTCCTGAGGTTTCCACAACTAGCCTTTTTTTTTTTTTTTTTTTTTTAAGAGAATGGTAGTTAAAATAATAGAGCTTTTAAGGAATCTGAAGTTCAGTGATTAGGACTGTGGCCAATGGGTGTACTTCCTGCTATCTGTGAGAATATAGAAGCTAGAATTCCTTCCTAATTATTGCAAAAATAAACATCCTTACCATTTTTTTTTCTCTAGCAGATTGATAAGAAAAAGACTCTGCAGAGCACAGAGCCCCAGGAACAACTTGATGCCATTGTGCTTTAAGAGAAACAAAACAGGAAACCAACCAAGAAAACCAATCTTAATTTCCCCATACAAACTGAGAGACAGGAGAAACATGTTTAGATAGAAGTGATGCAATCAAAGGTTTACTATATCATAACAAAGAGATCTGCATATGATCAAACTTTAGAACATTCTCTTACAGAAGCTATTTGGAACCAGTATTATTTATTTTCCTGTAGATCTTGAATGGAAAAGCATAGATCTTTAGAAAAGAGCTGGTTCATAATGAAGAACAGTTTGAGCACACCGAAGATAAAACAGTTCTCTATTTCAATAACAAAGTTTAAATTTGGGGCCTGAAAGGGTAATAGAGATTTTATCGAAGCAAACACAAAAACATTTATAATGTGTTTATGTCTTTTGCAGTGCTTAGCACCACAATGTCTCCTTTCTCAAGGACCCCCTTTCCTTACTTGCAAAGAAATGCCATCTTTTAAAATGAAAATTACGTTCAATTCACTCAAGCTTATTATCATTATGGTGCCCTAATCATTTTCCTGATCCATATCTCCTTTAAAATGTCTTGCTAATTATTTCTGCCACCCTTGCGCCAGGTCCAGGGGACTTTGATGGCCTGAGACAAGCCTTGGATATGGAAGATTTCTATAGTTTAGGTGATATTAAAGACAAATGAGCACAAAGAAGTTCAGCAAGCTTGCCCTTTAAGTGGAATTCTAGAGATAAGAAATCATATTGGTATATGGAGACTTTGTTTTCTGGCTACATTGTACCTGTGCTTCTCTTCTTTTGGTGATCACTTATTCCGGTTATTCTCTAAAGAATGATACTTTCTCTTCTCTCAGCACAAGTGGCTTGAGTAAGACTTACACCAGCTGAGGATCTGAGAGTGGAGCACAAGATCCTGGGCTACAACAATCTTTTTTCATTTATTCATATCTTTCTAGTAATTGGCACATATTAGGAATATGATATAATTCCATTGATTTTAGAGAGAGTGGAAGATGCATGTTCTGTTCTAGTGAAATTCTAATAAAGAAAAAGAAAAATATATATATATATAAAGGGAAAGCAATTTATAGCTTAAGAATAGGTAAAGGAAGTGGAATCACAGTTATTTTTATTTATGCCACCATGAATCCTGCTTATCTTACACTGAAGCAGTCAACAACTCGATATTTGTGTCTTTCTTCATGTTAGTGAGTGTAATCTTTTCCCTGCTTTCTTTGCTACCATTAGGTCGCCCCTAGCCCTGAATCATCTCTTAAAAGCGAAAGTTAAAGTCGCTCAGTCGTATCTGACTCTGCAACCCCAGGGACTATACAGTCCATGGGATTCTCCAGGGCAGAATACTGGAGTGGGTAGCCTTTCCCTTCTCCATGGGATCTTTCCAACCCAGGGATTGAACCCAGGTCTCCTACATTGCAGGTGGATTCTTTAACAGCTGAGCCACAAAAGAAGCCCAAATCATCTCTAACTTTTCCTATATAAGCAGCATTTGTGTCCATTTTCTATTAGTATCTGGTGTCAGAAGGTTTCATATGCCTCTCATAGGTCAAGCGGTG
Source organism: Bison bison bison (assembly GCF_000754665.1). NCBI lineage: Eukaryota > Metazoa > Chordata > Mammalia > Artiodactyla > Bovidae > Bison > Bison bison. The sequence goes on along the minus strand of NW_011494944.1, from coordinate 4,026,836 downwards.
GGACACACATTAGAAAATGTTCTCCAAATTATCAATTAGTGAATGAAAATATGGGTTAGGGTTAGTCTTAAAAAGACAACAAAAAATCTTAAATTAACTTCTGGAATGTCAGCCCCCTGAATGTGGGGATCCTTTCTTTATACAGTTCAAGCTGGGAAAAATAATACATGGATCAAGTTAATCATTTATCAAGTGCTTTTTAGCACTATGCTACTGATTTTAGGACTTAAAAATAATGCAGCTACTGTTTTTATCTTAATACTTTAATTCTTCAACACTAGGACAAATGAACCATAAAACAAATCAACAAATAATAAAGTGGTCTTTATTGGTGGTCTTTAATATTTTTTCTTGGGACTGGTCACTGCTGCTGCTAAGTCGCTTCAGTCATGTCCAACTCTGTGCGACCCCATGGACTGCAGCCTACCAGGCTTCTTCGTCCATGGGATTCTCCAGGCAAGAACACTGGAGTGGGTTGCCATTTCCTTCTCCAATGCATGAAAGTGGAAAGTGAAAGTGAAGTCGCTCAGTCGTGTCTGACTCTTAGCGACCCCATGGACTGCAGCCTACCAGGCTCCTTCATCCATGGGATTTTCCGGGCAACAGTACTGGAGTGGGGTGCCATTGCCTTCTCCGGGACTGATCACAGGAACTTAAAAATTAATTGGACATAAAAGAAAACATACCCTTCAATTTTTGTTTACCTATTATAAACAACTTTTATCCATTATAAACAATCTTTGAATCTTTTATCTGTTACTTTATTATTTGAGTTTCCATCTTACTTCGATGAATTGGATCCTGATATTCTATTTGTCAGAGTAGTGGTTTTAAGTTCTCTTCTATTCTTAAGTTTCCAGTACATTTCTTATTCATGTCTATTTTATGGTGAATATTTTCCAGCAATTTCTTATAACAGTAAGTTATTAAAATAGCTCTAGTTTTGATGTTTTTATCACAGTTCAGTTTAGTCGCTCAGTTGTGTCCAACTCTGCAGCCCCATGAACTGCTGCACTCCAGGCTTCCCTGTCCATCACCAATGCTCAGAGCTTGCTCAAACTCATGTCCATCAAGTCAGTGATGCCATCCAACCATCTCATCTTCTGTCGTCCCCTTCTCCTCCTGCTTTCAATCTTTCCCAGCATCAGGATCTTATCCAATGAGTCAGTTCTTTGCATCAGGTGGCCAAAGTATTGGAGTTTCAGCTTCAGCATCAGTCCTTCCAATGAATATGTTTCTTCTTCATTTCTACTTTATGGTGAATATTTTCCAGCAATTTCTTATAATAGTAAGTTATAGAAATAACTCTAGTTTGATGTTTTTAGCACAAGGCCTCATCTATTCACAGGAATACTCTTTGCAGGGATATTTCCCCTAGGTACTAGAAAAATCTATCCTGCTGACTAGAGAATATCTTACTCTCTATTCTCACTAGGTTTGCTGTTGTTCAGTTGCTAAGTCACGTGAGACTCTTTGTGACCCCATGAACTGCAGAATGCCAGGCTTCTCTATGCTTCATTATCTCCTAGAGTTGATGCAGACTCATGTCCATTGATGATGCCACCCAACTATCTCATCCTCTGTCACCCTTTGCTCCTCCTGCCCTCAGTCTTTCCCAGCATCAAGGTCTTTTCCAATGAATTGGCACTTTGCATCAGGTGGACAAAGTATTAGAGTTTAAGCTTCAGTATCAGTCCTTCTAATGCATATTCAGGGTTCATTTCCTTTAGGATTGACTGGTTTGATCTTCTTGTAGTCCAAGGGATTCTCAAGAGTCTTTGTCAACACCACAGTTCAAAAGCATCGATATTTCAGCACTCAGCCTTCTTTTATGGTCCAAGTATAACATCCATACATGACTGCTGGAAAAACCATAGCTTTGGCTAAACGAACCTTTGTCAGCAAAGTGATGTCTGTGCTTTTTAATATTTTGTTTAGGTATGTTATAGCTTTTCTTCTAAGGAGCAAATGACTTTTAATTTTGTGGCTGCAGTCACCATTCACAGTGATTTTGGAGCCCAAGAAAAGAAAATCTGTCACTGTTTCCATTTTTCCCCCTTCTATTTGCCATGAAGTGATGGGATGAGATGCCATAATTTTAGTTTTTTGAATGTTGAGTTTTAAGCCAGCTTTGTATATGACTTCCTAACATACATCAAATTCTCAAAGTAGAATTAATATTCAGTTCATTTAAAAGTATATTTTATGAATTAGTGTGCTATGATCTCATATCTTAGTCCTCAGTTTACAGTAATTCTTTAAATTTTTGTTAATTTTTCAGGAAAAGCACATTTATATTTGTCATGAAGTATTTTTTTTTCTAGAATATAGTTAGCCAAACATAATGCTCATTAAATTTCAAAATTAACATTTGTTTTCTTTATATGTGTGTGTATGTGTTTTTGCTTCCTTGTATGATGATTTTTTTAGACTCACAAGATACTGAAATAAGAGTTCAAGTGAATTCTTTTGGTTCATAAAATGTTTAGAGATAGTAATGATAACTTGAAAAGATATATCAAGGAAAAGAAAATAAATTATAGTTATTAGAAAAGCAATATAAATAGTATCTTTCAATATGGCTGATACTGAAGCTTTAGAATTTATCCAAACTAACAGCTTACTATTCCTGCATATATGAGGGACAAAGAGGAGACATGAGACATATATATCCCCTTAACTGAACTGACTTTTCAGTGATGGTGGTACAGTCCTGAAGGACATTGTGGTGTGTGTGTTAGTGGAAGGAAGAGGAAATATAAAGATAAATGTTGAATTCTTAATTGCTTTTCTCCATAATGCTTATAGAAATTGAGAGTTGTGACATACATATGTTATATACATAACTTATACAGACTTTAAGTGAAATGAATTAGGATGTAAGAATTGATCAACTTGTCGGCAAGTTGATGCCCCAGAAACTTTACCCAAGGTTTTTTCTCCTGTAGCTTCCTAAGGTCACAACATGGTAATAATGTGTTTCTTTGTTCTGTGCTGAATACTCCTCAGCAGTATCATGGAGGCATTTTATGAATGTAATCATGTTTCAAGCTAACACAGCATACATACACCAGTTTTATGATTTTCCCTTTACTGTTGTGCTTCAACCTATAACTTGGAGATGTCGTAAGTGGGTGATGCATTCTTTACCCTTATAACTTTGTAAGCATTCTCAATAAAAATTATAGAGAGATGGTTTATTAATACTTGTAGATTTTGCTGTCAGCTCTAACCAACTTGCCTGTGACCAACAGAAAAACCCTGTTGAGAGCTAGAAATCTTGATAAAATATTAAAAATAAACAAACTCACAACACCACCCCAAAAATCTATGAGAATACTTACCAAAGTAGTGTGAATTTGAGAGAACAAGGATATAGAAAAAGCAAAACAATAAATGATTTTATTCTTTTCTGGTTTGCAAGCATGAATAATACAAAGTTATAGAGAGAGTTATAATTTAGCTCCCAAGCATTAAACGATGAGTGATGGGAATTTGTGGCAACTGTGACTTTCACCTGAATTTTTCATTTTGACTTAGAAAATTGTAATTCTGTAGTTACTTTCATCTGTGACATCTGCTGGCTATTTTAGATTTAGACGCAAGCAGCGATTGGAATTCTTCACAGCAAATCATAGACAGAATATTTTGTCTGATTAAACCTTAAATGGTATATATGTATTTACATGGTATGAATGAGACAGAAACACCCCTTTTAAATTGTGCACTCAGCCACAGCAGAGCTGTCAGCCTGCGCCTTTCAGCTGGCCGACTCCTTCAAGTCTTCACTGTCCGCCCCGCTCCTGGTCATGAATCAAAGTTAATATTTGGAGTAGCTTTTCAATCTGTCTATTCAAAGATGGTATTAAGACTCATCAGCAATTGAACAAGCATTCTGATATCCTTTAAGCCTTTTTCATACAGAGAAACTAAATTAAAAATTCTAAAAGCAAAAACAAAACCCCTATTTACAGGGTTAGATTTTCAAACAACAGCAGCGGTATTTTTGCTAAATTCTTATTTGTGTACGATAAGAATTATTTTCATATCTACATATTTTCCCTTTGACCTTGAGATTTCATTTCAATAATTACAAAATTATTTTGTAAATAATTTTATGCTTTAAAATAAGCTTGAAGAAAGATGCTTAGTTGATTAGAAAAATATACTTATTTGATTCTTAGTAAAGAAAAACTAAAAGCAATCCACATAAGTAGTATAGCCTGAGTCTGCCATGAGTGTGTGAAGAGTGATTTAGGTCCCCTTTCTCAGTGTGAGATAACAGGATGGAAAATGTGAAGGGACTGGCAATATACTGCTCAAGCACACATCGAAGGCGGTCCTAGGCCTTCTAAAGTCTAGGTCAAGCTCCTAAACACGGAAACCACAGAGAGTTAATGATAATTGAGAGCATATGTTTCTTATCAAAGCTTCCTCAAGAAAAGCAGCTTAAGGGAAAATTCATAAATATGTGTCTTGACCACAGTCTACCAATCCCCTTCCGCATTGGAGCCTTCATCTAATTTGTTGACTTAATTATCCAAGGCACAGGAAGGTTAAACAGTGATAATCTGATTTTCTCTGATTGCTGATCACTGCAGAAAGTGGCTCCTACAATACAAAAATAAACCTAGAACCTTAGGCTATGTAAAATGGAGAGGTGAGGCAATTATCCAGATAATTCAGGCAAAGTTGACTGTTTACAGTAATCAAATTATCTGGATAAGTACTCAACTCTGTCTGCCGGAAGAGCAGCTTCTTTCACTTCATCTGGTCTGATTAAATGGGTTATTCCTTATATCTAAATTTAGTGTGAAGTATTTATGATTAATAGGCAAATTCATAAGGAAAAACCCATTATAATATCTTATAATAATATCACCCCAAATGATAGGGATAACAAATAGCATTTTGCCCAAATAAAGAATGAGTATTTGTCTTTAAATAATTAGAAAACATGAGACCACAGAAAGAAAATAGCATGCGGAAAAAAATAGATTAACTGTGGTTGAGTCTAATATAAGGACCTATATAAAAAGTGAGGTAAGGAAAGTTGAAGCTCTTATGATAAATGGGAGGTTATCCCACACCGTGTCCATTGGAAACCTATACTTTGATGATCTCTGATTGTCAAGAGGGACCAAAAATCTTTAAATAGAAGAGAATCAGTTAACTTCTATTTTTCTGCTTATAAAAGTAACACTTGCTCATTTTAGAAATTTAAGAAAATATAGAAAATTATAAAGAAGGAAACCAAAATCACACTGCAGGGAACACCATTCTTAATGTTATTATACATATTTTTCTGTACTCTGTAATAATATACAGTGCAATTTGAGCCTCTAGATCAAACTGGGCATGATTTTTAATTATGCAGGTCAATAAAATATTGGAATTATACTAAATATACTATTTTGAAGCATGCACTTTTCATATGATATTTTGGGTGTATTCCTATGTCAATAAATATGTATGTACAGCATCATTTTTAATTCTCTTACATGAATATAATATAAATCCAACCTCTATTTTTGGGCACTTAGGTTTCCAATTTTCTTATAAATAACCAGGTGTTGGATATCCATGCATCTTATGTTTCCTTGTTTTTTTCTCTTAGATTAAATTCCTAGAAATGAAATTGCTGGGTCACAGGAAATGCATATATTTATGGACTTTGATACACGTTGATTAACTGAATATCATATTTGTTTATGACTTATTAATACACAAGCTGAGTAAAAAGTGCAACCACAAGGTAAACTCAAATGAAGTTTAGGTAATTTTTGAGGCATAAGAAAGTAAAGTTCATTTGATGCTGATGTTGGGACCAATCTGCTTTAATTTGCTCAACAGTTTTGTCAATGAGCCTATAAATATGAAAATGTAATTCTAGGACTTTACTTGACCGAATATATCTTCTTTACATAGTCACAATAATGTAAACCCTACTATTGACCCATTGATCTCCAACTCTTGAAGCCAATTTATAGAAAAGGTGTGTATCAAAACTATGCATTAATAGTTGTCAGGTGAAATGAAACTGTTCCCAATTTGATAATGTATACATAAAAATGTAGCTGACAGAAAAATGGGAAATAAACAGAAGAAAGGAGAGAAAATGGAGGGGTTGTTAGTATGTTCATTTTACAAGGTAGAAATCAAAGGATACTCTGAAAAATTAATGGAATAAGAATCAGCGATGTAAGCATATTAAAAATTATAAAGATAGCCAATGAAAGAAATAATAAAATAAATATTAAGCACTTGATACAAATGAGTAGATGGGGGAATAGGATAGAGAGAGTGAATGAAATCTTCACCTCCCATGCCAGAGAATTAGAATTAATAGATATTATCTAAATTAGAGGGCTTCCCAGGTAGCGCTAGTTGTAAAGCACCTAACCACCAATGCAGGAGTCATAAGAGACATAAGAGACCAAACCCATGGGTTTGATCCGTGGGTGGAGGAGATCCTCTGGAGGCTGGCAAGACATGAGATTGAACCTATGGGTTTGATCCGTGGATTGAGGAGGTCTTCTGGAGAATGGCATGGCAACCCTTCCCAGTATTCTTGCCTGGAGAATCCCCATGGACAAATGAGCCTGGAGGGCTACAGTTCATAGGGCTACAAAGACTCAGACATGACTCAAGTGACTTAGCACTCAGGCACACACGTCTATGTGTGTGTGCTCAGTTGCTCAGTCATGTCTGACTCTTTGGGACCCCATGGACTGTAGTCCACCAGGCTCCTCTATCCATGGGGATTCTCCATCAAGAATACTGGGTTGCCATGTCCTCCTCCAGGGCATCTTCTCAACCCAGGGATTGAACCCAAGTCCCTGCATTGCAGGTGGATTCTTTACTGACTGAACCACCAGGGAAGCCCCATGCATATCTAAATTAGATCAAATAGGAAATGGAAGTTCAAACATATATAGTTACAGAAGTAACAACCACAAGAATTAAAAATAGGAACAGATTGCAGTCTATGTACAGAAGGAGTGACTACTGATTTTCATTATAAACTTCTCTGTAGTATTTGATTTGTTATCAAGTCCCTGGAGTATTTCGATAAAATTCAGACCTAAAAATAAGGAACAAAATTATTCTTGGAGGCTCTTGGAAATTTGTTTGCACATTTGAGAGGGCTTTTATTATCACAAAAAGTGTATTATTAGAAACATGCAAAACGCTTTCTCATTGAAAGATACAAACTGGCCATGCAAATCAAGTAAAGGGTTCCAAGCAGTAACTGGTCAGTCATGTCCAACTCTTTGTGACCCCATGGACTAACTCTGTCCATGGAATTCTCTAGGCAAGAATATTGGGATGGGTTGCCATTTCCTTTTCCAGGGGATCTTTCCCACCCAGGGATTGAACCCACATCTCTTACATCTCCTGCACTGGTAGGCAGGTGCTTCTTTACCACTAGAGGCACCTGGGAAGGTATAAACTAGCCATGCAAATCAAGTAAAGGGTTCAGTTCAGTTCAGTTCAGTCGCTCAGTCGTGTCCGATTCTGCGATCCCATGAATCGCAACACGCCAGGCCTCCCTGTCCATCACCAACTCCCGGAGTTTATCCAAACTCATGTCCATCG
>NW_011494944.1:3997866-4019137 GCF_000754665.1 Bison bison bison | reverse complement strand
TCATGTCCATCGAGTCGGTGATGCCATCCAGCCATCTCATCCTCTGTCATCCCCTTCTCCTCCTGCCCCCAATCCCTCCAAGCATCAGGGTCTTTTTCAATGAGTCAACTCTTTGTATGAGGTGGCCAAAGTATTGGAGTTTCAGCTTTAGCATCAGTCCTTCCAATGAACACCCAAGACTGATCTACCTTAGGATGGACTGGTTGGATCTCCTTGCAGTCCAAACGACTCTCAAGAGTCTTCTCCAACACCACAGTTCAAAAGCATCAATCTTTCAGTGAAAGGTTCACTTCAGTTCAGTTCAGTCGTTCAGTCATGTCCGACTCTTTGCGACCCCATGGCGAAGGGTTAGTGGGCCTCAGTCATGAAGTGTGATAGAAGAATCATTGTTCTGTCTCATCTCTAGCAGGTAATTTCTCTGAATTTAGCCGAGAATATAGTTGCTCTGAATTAAGACCATTTCCTAGCCTCTCTAATTTGCATAACTAATTTCTAGGCAACCATATGTGAATTTGAATTATGTGTGCACTATTCAGATTGAGCCTTTAGGAGGAAGGCATATGCTCACCACCTCCCCTTTCCTTTCTTCCAGCTGCCAGGAACAAGGTGTTATAATAAAACTACATAAAGGAATACCAAGATTGGAAAGGGAAAGTGACTTGCTAAAGATCATAATCAATAAACAGAAGAACTGAAAGAAAAATGTAAGTATTTTAGCACAAATTCTCTGTGAAACATGTGTCTGACTATTCTATTGAATTATTTACTCCCACAATAATTCAGCATTCTTTCCTCTTTAAATATTTATTTACTTATTTTTATTTTTTTTTGTTTTGAGCCTCACTGGTGGCTCAGTTAGTAAGGAATCCACCTGCAATGCAGCAGACCTGGGTTTGATCCCTGGGTTGGGATGATCCCCTGGAAGAGGGCATGGCAATCCACTCTGGTGTTCTTACCTGGAGAATCCCCATGGACAGAGGAGCCGACGGGCTGCAGTCCATAGGGTCACAAAGAGCTGGACACGACTGAGCGACTAAGCACACACATTTGTTTGGCTGTGCTGGGTCTTAGTCGAAACACACGGCATCTTTTAGTTGTGGCATGCAAAATCTTAGTTTTGGCATGTGGGATCTAGTTCCCTGACTAGTGATGGAATCCAAGATCGCTGCATTGGGAGCTCAGAGGCTTAGCTACTGTAGCACCAGGATATTTGCTAATTTAGCATTCTAAAACATTCATTAAATGTTAATTGGATTTCAGATGAATTAGGCCACTTACTAAAAACATTACTGGAGAACAGTTTACAGACAGACATTTAGGTTATGTGAAACTGTTTATTCATGAAAAGAATTTTTAAAAATACTTTATAAAAGCAAATTATGTCTCCAGGCTTTCTCAGTTCAAACATTTCTGTTGTGATTTTTACTATAATTATGTTAAAACTATCATACACATCTAAGGCAACCTTGAAAGAAGAACACATGTGAAAGATTTACACCTCTCAATTTCAAAACTTACTACAACACTATAATATTCAAGACTGTGTAGAACTGGCAAAAGGACAGACAAATAAATCAATGGAATAGAACTGAAAGAAATAAACCCAGGCATGGCCAATTAATTTTCAACTGTATTTTGACCGTTCAGAGAGGAAAGAATAGTCTTTTCAATAAATGGTGCCAGAATAACTGGATATCCTCATGCAAAAAATTAAGCTGGATTCTTACCTCTCACCATATCCAAAAAATTAACTCAAAAGGGAATAAAGACATAAGTGTAAAAACTAAAACTATAAAACTCTTAGAAGAAAACATAGGAATAATCTTTAGAATACAGGATTAGGCAATTATTTCTTAGCTGAGACAGCAAAAAACACAAGCAACTAAACGAAAAAAAGAACAGATAAACTGTATAACACTTTCAATAAAGTGAAAAGACAAACCACAAAATGGGAGAAAACATTTGCAAATCATATATTGGATAATGGCTTAGTGTCCAGAATATATAAAGAATGTTTACAACTTAACAATAAAAGACAAATAATCCAATTAAAACTGGGCATGTATACCTGTGATGGATTCCTTTTGATGTTTGGCAAAACTAATACAATTATGTAAAGTTTAAAAATAAAATTAAAAAAAAAAAAACTGGGCAAAAAATTTAAATAAACATTTTTTCAAAGAAGATATACAAATGGTCAACTAGCACATAAAAAGTTGCTTAATGTCATTAGTTGTTAAAGAAATGCAGACCAAAACTTTAAGATAACACTTCATATCCACTAGGATGATTATAATCAAAATAATAGACAAATAGGCAAAGCTTTGGTAAGGATATGGAAAAACTGGAATCTTCATAGGTTACTGGTTCAAATGTAAAAGGGTTCAGCCACACTGGAAGACAATCTAGCAGTTCTTCCACAAATAAAACAGAAAGTTACCATATGACCCATGAATTCCACTTTTAGGTGTATACCTCTGAGAATTGAAAGCATATGCACAAAAATTCATGTATGAATGTATATAAAAGCACTTCAAAATCGCTAAAAAGTAGAATCAATTCAAATATCCATCAAGAAGTGAATGGATACACACAAGGCATCTATCTATACACTGGAGTATTATTTAGCCATAAAAATGGGGTATTGACACACACTACAAGGTAGATAAGCCTTGAAAACATGCTGAGAGAAGCCGATCCCCAAAGGCCACATATTGTATGATTTCATTTACATGAAATGTCCAGAGTAGGTAAATTTACTGAGACAGAAATTAGTAAAGAGGTCACCAGAAGCTGGTGGGAAAGGGATAAATGGGGAGTGATTGCTAATGGATATGGAGTTTTTTTGTTGGGTGATTAAAATGTTATTAAACTAGAGAGTGGTAATAGCCATACAACTTTCAATATATATACTAAAAATCACTGACTTGTACACTTTAAAAAGGTGAATTTTATGGTATGTGAATTATATCTAGAAACAAACACTAACTATACACATATTGGGAAAGAATTAATATCTTTTACTTTGGTAGTCATTTTATTCTTCTAATCATCTTAAAGAAATAATTGCAGAGGATTCAGATAAATTAAAGACTCACACTTTATTTTATTTTTTTAAAGTATACTTTAATTTTATAAGTATGAAATATCTCGAGAAAATTCATTGTATTTGTGACCCAAGTACATGATTTTTAAACACGAAAGGGGTTTAAGCAGAATCATACAATCATTTACTAAAAGTGCTAGTCTTAAGTAAGACTTATACTTAATTTTATTAAATTTTATCTCATTTATATTTTTCAGTGATTTTTTCCTGTTTACCATGTGTTTTGCCCTTTCTTAAGGAACTGTAGCGTTCTTTTCTTTTTGAATTTGAATGCTATTTGAGAATGCAAGGCTCACATTAGCTTTAACTGCCAGTGGTGTAGACCTGCTGGCACCATTAACAAAAAAAGGAGGATTCTAACACTCAGGGAAGATGTTCTTATTTGCCTGGTTCACAAAAAGTCAAGAGCAAGCCCTATTATTAGAGTTAGTGAGACCAGATTCACCATGTGATTAATCACTGAAGTAGAGTCAAGAATTCAGCCTGGATTGCACCTAGTGTGTGGGTCAAAGAGCTTTTCCAGAGCTTGTTTAGGGCTTCAGGCTTGTAATTTTCCTCTTCTACAATAAACTTTCTTCCAACATGCAGTAAAAACTGAAGTTTGGGTAATACTTCCTGTTGGAAGCAAGCTGGTTGCCAAACATTAGGCCAGAGAAATGGCAAGAGGATTTGGGTTTATTCTTCAAGGATACACATCATTCTTTCAAATATCTCAAAATGAGATAATGAAGGATTACCTTCTCATTATCATTTTGATTCTTGCTCCCTTACAATTCTATCTTCCTTTCTTTTTGGAGGGAGGGAGGGAGGAACAGAGAGTGAGAGAGAGAAAGGGAGAGAAAAGTAAAGTGGTATTGTAAGGTCATGGTTTAAAAATACCTTGCCTTTTCCCAAGGTCTTTAAAAATATCTGCGATCAACTAAGCAACCAATTACTGTACATCCCAAATGCATGTTTTCACAGATATTTTTAGGGGCAAGATTCAGTGACTACACATCCTGTCCACACAAAACAACAGACAGCATGGAGGGAAGCTAATGAGTAGGTAGCCAAATGACAATGTCTCCTTACTTTGGACTTTGCTTCTAAGGCCCAAGTGGCTGCCTGGCCGTCTCCACTCTGGCGTCAAACAGTCCCCTTGCAGTATGCAGACAATTTAAATTATTACAAGGCAATGTTACAAGTATGAACCCTGGCACAAAATAAAGTAATTACATTCAATTAGCAGTCCGCAAAGTGATGGCCCAATCCTGAGAGCTTCAGATGTTGCCTTTTGTTGACTTACAGAAGCCAGGTAATGAGTGAAACTTCAAAGTGTAAGGGACTAAACTGCTGCTTAATTAGTGGAAACTAGATCAGAAAACATGGCAAAAGAGAAAAAAATATATACTCACCATTTTCTTTTGTTGTAGGGATTCAGATAATATGCTCCACTTCCCACATAACAACAATGGGATACCTAAATGCAGAAATGTTCTTCTGAGGAAAACCCACTGGAATGATGTTGTTGTTAGAGATAGTTTGTTGAGGGGAGCAGGAAGGGGAGAGGGAATTTATTTAATGTCATATCTGCACCTTAGGGGTTTATCTTCTCTTCTTATCAACAACAACAAAACAACAACTTTTCTTGTTTGAAGTTTAAAAAATAAATTTAAATAGAATTATATTATTTTAGAGAAAAAACAAAACAAAACCTTCCTAAATCCCACTACTTGCTCCTCTGAAGAACAATTTGGGAATCAGACCAGAGAAATTCTGAAAAATGACAAAATATAGGGGAAACTAGGCTAGCTAATTACTAAAACATTATACTTTTATTTTTTAAAATGTATGTATCTTAATGTAATTTATTGGGTAAAACAAATTAAATGAACAAAGTATCATTGCCTCCTTGTGGAGTAAAGATGGTTAGTCAATAAATGGATTGAGGCAAATATTATATTCAATATTTCACTCATTATTCCAAAATACATTTCAGGTGGATTAGAGATTTAAACAAGAAAAGTAAAACTAACAATTAGAAGAAGAAGATGAGCTTTTAAAAAACACTAGGAATCAACCATTCTAAGATTGACACCAAATCCAGACCATAGAAGAAAACAGATGAATTTTATCTATTACAGTAGTAAACATGACCTATCCTAAAATGAGAAAGTATGTATAATAAGGATAATGAAATTTTTAAAAGATAAGAGACTTAAATAATCCTATTTACCATAAATGTTACATACAGAGGGCTAATTTCTTTAATGCTATAAATATCAATAACAAATTAATAAAAATAACCAAATCCTAAATAGAACAAAAATGAGCAAAAGATATAAACAGCAGGAAAAAAAATAAAAGTTCTTCGACATTTAAAATGATTCACACTCATTTATAATCAAACAAACAAAATGAAAATTATATACTATTTTTTATTCATCAGATCTGCAAATATCAAAAAGTTTAGGACAGTTTGTGCATGAGAGTAAAGCATTGCAGGTAACTCACACGCAACTAGTGGAACGGATTAGATTGCTGCAGAAGGCCATTTGGCCAAAATGTAAAATGCATATACCTTTTGACTTCTAGGAATTTCCCCACATATACACAGGACATGTGCAAAGATATTCATTACAGTTTTATTTATAACAATGTTAGAAAAACAACGTAGATGTCTAAAAATAAGAGAATGATTAAATAGGCCATATCACTTCAGTTTAGCTCAGTTGCTCAGTTGTATCTAACTCTTTATGACCCCATGGACTGCAGCACGCCAGGCCTCCCTGTCCATCACCAACTCCTGGAGTTTACTCAAACTCTTGTCCATTGAGTCGGTGATGCCATCCAACCATCTCATCCTCTGTCGTCCCCTTCTACTCCCGCCTTCAGTCTTTTCCAACATCAGGGTCTTTTCAAATGAGTCAGTTCTTTGCATCAAATAGTCAAAGTATTGGAGTTTCAGCTTCAGCATCAGTCCTTCCAGTGAATATTCAGGGCTGATTTCCTTTAGGATGGACTGGTTGGATCTCCTTGCAGTCCTAGGGACTCTCAAGAGTCTTCTTCAACACCGCAGTTCAAAAGCATCAATTCTTTGGCGCCGAGCTTTCTTTATAGTCCAACTCTCACATCCATACATGACTATTGGAAAAATCATAGCCTTGACTAGACGGACCTTTGTTGGCAAAGTAATGTCTCTGCTTTTTTTTTTTTTTAATTTTATTTTATTTTTTAACTTTACAATATTGTATTGGTTTTGCCATAATATGTTGTCTAGGTTGGTCATAACTTTCCTTCCAAGGAGTAAGCGTCTTTTAATTTCATGGCTGCAGTCACCATCTGCAGTGATTTTGGGCCATACGCAACTAGTTAAAAAGCACTATATGCTCTGCATGTACTGAATTGAAGCTACATGGTGTACAGTCACCCCTCCTATCTATGGAGAATTTGTTTCAGGACCATCCATCCCACAACACCCACAGACACCAAAATCTGCAATGCTCAAGTTCCTCATATATAACTGTATATGGGATACATGGGCATCTGGAAAGCCAACTGCAGTGTGAAGTAAAAAAAAGCATAATGCTTTTTTGATAGTATATTTAAAAGGCTACCACCAGTCCAGGTTCGATGCACGATACTGGATGCTTGGGGCTAGTGCGCCGGGACTACCCAGAGGGATGGTATGGGGAGGGAGGAGGGAGGAGGGTTCAGGATGGGGAACACATGTATACCTGTGGTGGATTCATTTTGATATTTGGCAAAACTAATACAATTATGTAAAGTTTAAAAATAAAATAAAATTAAAAAAATAAAATAAAAGGCTACCATTTATGTACAAAGCAGTAATACACACACATACATATTTTTGTCTGTCTCTGGAAGAATATCTGGTAAACTGATGGTACTGGGAAAGAAGGAAGGGTAGGAGAGAATCCTTCCTCTATTAACATTTTTAATATTGTATCAAGCTTATGTATTTCATTTTCACATATACATCAATTGTATGTACATGGCAACATTTAATATTTAATATGTGCAGATAATATCATCATAAATTTATGATTTCTGATTTATATCTTTCTAATGTCTTGAGCCAGTTTTAGCAATTGCACTATGATTTTACACCTCTAAAATCCATAGATATGAAAATCTGAATGAAATCTAGTCTTTGAAAACTAGAAGCAGTGAGTGAATTGCTGATGGGATTAGCCACTTATATCCTTTAATTAGAAGATAATTATTCAAATAAATTAGCAGATTATTTATTATAAGCATAGTCTTTCTTCGAACCTGCCTTTCCAACCTTTTGTCCATATTGGAGGGACAAAAAAGATAGCTAGCAAGAGAATTAAAGCCATTTCTTTTATAAAGTGGACATTGCTATAAAATCCAGAACACATACATGTTACATGAATGACAGTTGAAAAACAATCTAAATATTCAGATCATGACCTCCTTTTACTTGTTTAAAAATGGCTATATGTCAACACTAGAACTTTAAGTTTTTAGTTTTCTGCCTTGAAAGAGGCACTGTTAAACCTAATCTTATATGCCTTGTCAAGTGTTAGTCACTCAGTTGTGTCTGACTCTTTGCAACCCCATGGACTCTAGTCTGCAAGGCTCCTCTGTCCATGAAATTCTCCAGGCAAGAATACTGGAGTGGGTAGCCATCCCCTTCTGTGGAGGATCTTCCTAACTCAGGGATAGAACCCAGGTCTTCTGCATTGCAGGGGGACTCTTTACTGAGTCCTATATATGGCTATATATATATGAGTCCTATATATGGCTATATGTATATATATGAGCCTGTATATGGCTCATAAGTTAATATAAATGGTTTTCAATGGTTTAATCTACTGCATATTATCTTTATTTGTAAAGTCACTTTTCTAGTTGGTAATAAAACTTTCAATTGTCATTTAAACAAATATTATATGTATCTATTTAATTGAGTATTTAATATTTTATGTAGCTACTTATTTTCTCAACATGCCAACCGGGAGAAAAAAACATTCCCTAACTGAAAGAGTTATATCCCATTTTATTCTCCATCCACATTCTCTTTCTGAAAACTTGGGTAAATTGAGCAGTCAGGTCATGACAAAAGATACCAATTAAAGAGATTCCAAACCTCTCTCCTTCCCCAGCTTTACCATCAGAAGGAAGAACATTGAATTCAAATCATTGCTTCTTCTGGTATGTCTTGAGATCTTTACTCCTTCATTAAAATATTTTCTATTTACTTTGAAGAATAATTATCTTCACAAACCCTTTGATCAAGAAATCCCAGATTTAGAAATCTACCATATCATAAGCAACAGGGCAAGAAATTCATGTATTAAAATCATCATTTGAACATTATTAACAGGTGGCAAAACCTGGAAACAACCTATATGCCCAAGATCGGGGCAGGGGGGTGGGGAGTAGTGTCATATTTATATGATGGATCTAGTAACATGATGTCAGGTTGATTTATATCTACAGACTCAGAGTTCATAATGTGTTGTTATAAAAAGTACATAGTATTGGGTTGGGCAATAAGTTCATTTGGGTTTTTCCATAACATCTTTTGAATGAACTTTCTGACCAACCCAGTAATTTAATTCTTAGAAAAACAAACCTCAACCAAAAGCTATTCTGTGAAATATGTGTGAGGATACATTTATGTGACCAAGGGAAAGGTGGAAGAGCCTGCACCAAGCCACTACCACCTGTCACTTGAGGTGGGGGAGCACTCAGTCAGTTTACCTTCATCTTCAGGGCCTTGTTGTTATGGTTGTTCTGTGGCTAAGTCATGTCTGACTCTTTGGAACCCCATGAAGTACAGCATGCCAGGCTTCCTTGTCCTTCGCTGTCTCCTAGAGTTTAGTTTGGGACAGTGATGCCATCCAACCATCTCATCCTCTCTTGCCCTCAGTCTTTCCCAGAATTAGGGTCTTTTCCAATGAGTTGGCTCTTCGCAGCAGTTAGCCAAAGTATAGGAGCTTCAGCATCAGCATCAGTCCTTCCAATGAATATTCAGGGCCTAGTGATCTAAATTCAAAATGATCTTGGAAGTGAGGAAAGAGATTGGAATAGAAATCCATTCTAGAATCCTAGCCCTTGGGTGATTCAGGGTCAGTGTCTTTCTGGCTCTGGTCTGTGATTTATTTGGCTGCTTCCTATTTGAAGCCTTTGAATACTACCTTTGTCCTCTTTCTGCTTTCTTTATACTGGCAAAAGAGCTATTGCCATTCTTTGTATCATATTCACATGCCTGGGGTGACTTCCTGCCTGATTAATCACCTAAACTGGGAAATTTTGGAGAGTGAAAGGAGGTGCTATTAATACTCACTCCAGGACAATAGGCATAAGCCAGACTGGTCCCAGACCAGCTGGCATCTATGGCTACACTTCACAAGTCACAACATTCAGAGGAAGAGAGAGATGGCATTTTCTCCTGGATTTACCATGAAAGAGAATACCATGATTTCTTTTAGAAGCCTTAAATAGAGTTCTCAAGATTTCCTGGCATGAACTGGATACTTTTTCCATCACTGACCCAAATCCTGTGACTGAGGGCATGCCGAATGCTGACTGTGTTTTTGAACTTCTCAGTCATTGGATGGAGAGAGAAATTACCTTAGACCAGTAGTTTTGAAATAACCTTAGGGCCAGTTGTGCAACTGAGTTGCCATTTCCTTCTCCAGGGGATCTTCCCCACCAGAGGATCAATCTCCTATCTCCTGCATTTCCTGCATTGCAGGCAGAGTCTGTTTCCTACTGAGGCACCATGCTTGCATGCTCAGTCACTTAGTTGTATCCAACTTTTTGTGATCCCATGAACTGTAGCCTGTGAGGTTCCTCTGTTCATGGAAGTTTCCAGGCAAGAATGCTAGAGTGGGGTTGCTATTTTCTACTCTTGGGGATCTTCCCGAATCAGGGCTCAAACCCACGTCTCTTGTGACTTCTGCATTGCAGGTGAATTCTTTTACTGCTGAGACACTGGGGGAAGCTAATTACTCATATAGTAAATATGAATTCATACAATCCAGATAAACAACATTTTTAGAATCCTCAGTAATTATAAGAGTTGTCAAGGGGTTCCTGGAACCCAAAATTTGGAAACCCTACCTTAGGACCAATTATGCAACTGGGCAGTTGAGGTATGTGAAGGAATATTATATAACTAAAATTAATTTTTCAACAGAAAAGCCTTAGAAAAAATGGATGTTGGATAAGCAGTCAACATCAATCACTGAAGGAAGAAATGAAAGGTCCAAGTGGTCTAATTTATCAGCATTTCTTTCTTGTTAAATTGTCCCAAAGGGGCATGTGTTATGTTTGTTATTTTAGAAAATTTATTTAATTCAAATAATTGAAATTGTTTACTGCTAATGTTTACTAATGTTTTAAATCATCAGAGCAAAATTCATTTAAATGTAGTCTTCAATCAAAAGATTATTTAGTGCCCATTATGTGCCAGGTTCTCTGCTAGCTACTTGGAGGCTGTAGTGAACATAAAGCAAAGCCACTGACCTCACAGAGCTCAAAATCTTTTAGAGAAGGCAATTATTCAGTTGGTGATTACCTGGAGAGTACTGAGTGTTCTACTGGGAGAGTTACAGGGTGCTACATAACCGTGTGTTCTCTGCAACTCCAGTGTTTCATACTCATTTTATTGGCCTCATTACATTGAAAAATGAATATTTGTCTATGTACTAGTTTTCCTCCTTGGACAATAAACTCCCTGATTCCCAGCATCTTATTTATTTTTGTGATCCTAGAACCTAACATATTTTAAGCTCATAGTAGGTACCCAGTAAATGTTCTTTGAATGGTTGATTTATTATAACTAGTCTCTAATTAGGTAAGTAGTTTTCAAATCCCTCTTCTGTAACTCTCGATGATATATTATTTTATGGTAAAAATATTAATTCTGTGATTTACTTTAGTCAATATAATTTCTTGGAATTAAAAATAATGCAGTTTCTTCACTCCCTCATTCAACAAATATTTGTTCAATTATGATATATGAAAATATTGCATTTTGGGACTTCCCTGGGAGTCTAGTGGTTAAGACTTCACCTTCCAATGCAAGGAATATGAATTCAAACCCCGGTTGGGGAGCCAACATCCTACATGCCTCAGCCAAAAAATCAAAACATAAAACAGAAGCAATATTGTAACAGATTCAATAAAACTTTACAAATGGTCCATATAAAAAATCTTAAAAAAAATATTGTGTTCTGTATCCTGCAGAAAGGACAGGAAAAAATTGGACATTAAGCTCACATTCAGGATTTTGATTCTAGTGAGAAACACTAGACAATGTCGTAATAAAATATTGAAATGAACATTCCAGAATTCTGTGTGTATGTGTTGATACTGCTGCAAGTTCTGCATTCATCCAATCAAGAAAAAATGATTTGATTGGAAGGAATGGGAGAGTGACTCATTCGCTAAGTAGTGTGGCTATGCCTCCCTTTCAGTCCTTTCTAATGACCATCAGGCTTGGCAGATGAATCACCAGAATGTAGAAGGAACACTTTGTGTTAGATCTGTCACATAAAGTTTGAAGATTTCATGTGGGTTAGTGTTTGAGACGACCTGGATCCAAAGGTTCTGATGCAGAAAGACTTCTGACAAGGATGTTGGTTTGTGTACCCAGATGGACTAGACATTAGACCCAGGGCTTGGAAACTTGACCAAGGATGAATCATAACCAAGCTGGTAACAAAAGAATGAAATAACACTCAGAGCCACCCTCCTTTAAAAGACCAGGCAGGCCTCTGCAGGGACCTGGCCTGAAACAATAGCAATAAGCAGAGGAAAGAAGCCCCCACAAGCTCAGCAGTGGCCTTGTATACCAACAAGTGATGGCAGGACAAACTGAGATGCCAGTGTTCTTCCAGGCAGGACCTTCAGAGGATCAGAGCTCAGAAAAGTTTAAGAAACTCTCACCCACTTACCCCATAGATACATCATATATGTGTGTGTGTTAGTCACTCAATCATGTCTAAGTCTTTGAGATCCCATGGACTGTAGCCTTCCAGGCTCCTCTGTCCATGAACATTTCCAGGCAAGAATGCTGGAGTGAATTAGCCATTCCCTTCTCCAGGGCATCCTCCTGACCCAGGGATCAAACCTGGGTCTCCTGGAACTGGTGGATTCTTTACAGCCTGAGCCACCAGGGAAGCCTGAGATATATCACAGTCAGCTTAATATTAACCATAAAATGTAAAACTTCTATGTATGACAATATTAAAATGCCTTTTTAAAATATTTTCAGATTAAAAAAAGGTGATTTTGATGGGTTTATTTTGCTGGTGATCTAATCCTTTGCTTGCTTACTGTATGTAAAAGGTAAGTACCAGCTCTTACCCTCTTGGAAAGGGAAAACTGGAGACCTATAATCTGGACTCATTTTCATGGATGATACACGTTAACAAATAACTATGGCTCAGATCATGAACCCTGCATTGCCAAATTAAGACTTAAATTGAAGAAAGTAGGGAAAATCACAAGACCATTCAGGTATGAACTAAATCAAATCTCTTAGAATTATACAATCAGGTCAGTTCAGTCGCTGAGTCGTGTCTGACTCTTTGTGACCCCATGAACGGTAGAGCGCCAGGCCTCCCTGTCCATCACCAACTCCCGGAGTCTACCCAAACTCATGTAGAATGAGTTGGTGATGCCATCCAACCATCTCATCCTCTGTCGTCCCCTTCTCCTCCTGCCCTCAATCTGTCCCAGCATCAGGGTCTTTTCAAATGAGTCAGCTCTTTGCATCAGGTGGCCAAAGTATTAGAGTTTTAGCTTCAACATCAGTCCTTTCAATGAACATCCAGGACAGATCTCTTTAGGATGGACTGGTTGGATCTCCTTGCAGTCCAAGGGACTCTCAAGTCTTCTCCAAAACACAGTTCAAAAGCATCACTTCTTCAGTGCTCAGCTTTCTTTGTAGTCCAACTCTCACATCCATACATGACTACTGGAAAAATGATAGCCTTGACTAGGCAGACCTTTGTTGACAAAGTAATATCTCTGCTTTTTAATATGCTTTCTAAAGAAAGTGAAGTTAGTCAGTGTGTCTGATTCTTTGCGACCCCGTGGACTACTATGAGGCTCCTGCGTCCATTGGATTCTCCAGGCGAGATACTGGAGTGGGTTGCCATTTCCTTCTCCAGGGGATCCTCTGACCCAGGGACTGAACTGTGTCTCCCACATTGCAGGCAGATGTTTTAACCTTCCTTCCTAGGAGTAAGCATCTTTTATTTCATGGCTGCAGTCAGCATTTGCAGTGATTTTGGAGCCCCCCAAAATAAAATCTACCACTCTTTCCCCATCTATTCACCATGAATTGATGAGCCTGGATGCCATGAGCTTAGTTTTCTGAATGTTGAGCTTTAAGCCAACTTTTTCACTTTCTTCTTTCACTTTCATCAAGAGGCTTTTGAGTTCCTCTTCACTTTCTGCCATAAGGGTGGTGTCATTTGCATATCTGAGGTTATTGATATTTCTCCTGGCAATATTGATTCCAGCTTGTGCTTCAGCCAGCCCAGCATTTCTCATGATGTGCTCTGCATATGAGTTAAATAAGCAGGGTGACAATATACAGCCTTGACGTACTCCTTTTCCTATTTGGAACCAGTTTGTTGTTCCATGTCCAGTTCTAACTGTTGTTTCCTGACCTGCATTCAGGTTTCTCAAGAGGCAGGTCAGGTGGTCTGGTATTCCCATCTCTTTCAGAATTTTCCACAGTTTATTGTGATCCACACAGTCAAAGGCTTTGGCATAGTCAATAAAGCAGAAATAGATGTTTTTCTGGAACTCTCTTGCTTTTTCCATGATCCAGCAGATGTTGGCAATTTGATCTCTGGTTCCTCTGCCTTTTCTAAAACCAGCTTGAACATCTGGAAGCTCATGGTTCACGTATTGCTGAAGCATGGCTTGGAGAATTTTAAGCATTACTTTACTTGCGTGTGAGATGAGTGCAATTATACAGTAGTTTGAGCATTCTTTGCCATTGCCTTTCTTTGGGACTGGAATGAAAACTGACCTTTTCCAGTCCTGTGGCCACTGCTGAGTTTTCCAAATTTGCTGGCATATTGAGTGCAGCACTTTCACAGCATCATCTTTTAGGATTTGAAATACCTCCACTGGAATTCTATCACCTCCACTAGCTTTGTTTGTAGTGATGCTTCATAAGGCCCACTTGACTTCACATTCCAGAATGTCTGGCTCTAGGTGAGGGATCACACCATCATGATTATCTGGGTCATGAAGATCTTTTTTGTACAGTTTTCAGTGTATTCTTGCCACCTCTTCTTAATATCTTCTGTTTCTGTGAGGTCCCTACCATTTCTGTTCTTTATCAAGCCCGTCTTTGCATGACATGTTCCCTTGGAATCTAATTTTCTTGAAGCAATCTCTAGTCTTTCCCATTCTATTGTTTTCCTCTATGTCTTTGTATTGATTGCTGAGGAAGGCTTTCTTATTTCTCCTTGTTATTCTTTGGAACTCTGAATTCAAATGGGTATATCTTTCCTTTTCTCCTTTGCTTTTTGCTTCTCTTCTTTTCACAGCTACCTGCCTCCTGAGAAGTCTGTATGCAGGTCAAGAAGCAACAGTTAGAACTGGGCATGGGACAAAGGACTGGTTCCTAATTGGGAGAGTAGTATGTCAAAGTTGTATATTGTCACCCTGCTTATTTAACTTCTATGCAGAGTACATCATGAGAAATTCTGGGCTGGAAGAAGCACAAGCTGGAATCAAGATTGCTTGGAGAAATATCAATAATTTCAGATATGCAAGTGATATGACCCTTATGGCAGAAAGTGAAGAGCCTCTTGATGAAAGTGAAAGAGAAAAGTGAAAAAGTTGGCTTAAAGCTCAACATTCAGAAAAGTAAGATTATGGCATCTAGTCCCATCACTTCATGCAAATAGATGCAGAAACAATGGAAACAGTGAGAGACTTCATTTTTGGGGGCTCCAAAATGACTGCAGATGGTGACTGCAGCCATGAAGATGCTTGCTCCTTGTGTGAAAAGTTATGACCAACCTAGACAGCATGTTAAAAAGCAGAGACACTACTTTGCCAGCAAAAGTCCGTCTAGTCAAAGCTATAGTTTTTCCAGTAGTCATGTATGGATGTGAGAGTTGGACTGTGAAGAAGCCTGAGTGCTGAAGAACGGATGCTTTTGAACGGTGGTGTTGAAGAAAAGTCTTGAAAGTCCCTTGGACTGCAAGGAGATCCAACCAGTCCACCTTAAAGCAAATCATTACTGAATATTCATTGGAAGGACTGATGCTGAAGCTGAAACACCAATACTTTGGCCACCTGATGTGAAGAACATACTGACTGGAAAAGGCCCTGATTCTGGAAAAAATTGAAGGCAGAAGGAGAAGGGGGCGACAGAGGATGAGATGATTGGATGGCATCACCAACTTGATGGACATGAGTTTGAGTAGGCTCCAGGATTTGGTGATGGACAGGGAAGCATGCTGTGCTGCAGTTCATGGGGTTGCAAAAAGTTGGTCACAGCTGAGTGACTGGGCTGAACTGAAGAACATGATTCTAGAAATAAAGCTGTCTTTGTGACCCCATGGACTGCAGCCTGCCAGGCTCTTCTGTCCATGGGGATTATCCAAGCAATAGTGGAGTGGTTTGCTCTCCCCTAGGGGATCTTCCCAACCCAGAAATTGAACCCAGGTCTCCTGCACTGCAGGCAGATTGTTTACTGACTGAGCCACCATGGAAGCCCAAGAATACTGGAGTGGGTAGTTGTCCTTTCTCCAGGGGATCTTCCCTGACCAGGAATTGAACCAGTGTCTTCTGCATTGCAGGCAGATTCTTTACCAGATGAGCTTGGGCTTCCCTTGTGGCTCCATCAGTAAAACTACCATATGAACCAGCAGTCCTACTACTGGGCATATACCCTGAGAAAATCACAACTCTAAAAGACACATATATCCCAGTGTTCATTGCAGCACTATTTGCAATAGTCAGGACATGGAAGCAACCTAGATGTCCACTGACAGATGAATGGATAAAGAAATTGTGGTACATATATACAATGGAATATTACTCAGTCATAGAAAGGAATGAATTCAAACAAATTTGAATCAGTTTTAGTGAGGCGGATGAATGTTGAGCCTGTTTTACAGAGTGAAGTAAATCAGAAAGAGAAAAACAAATACTGTTTATTAACACATATATATGGAATCTAGAAATATAGTACTGATGAACTTATTTGCAGGGAAGCAGTAGAAACACAGGCATAGAGAACAGACTTATGGACACAATGGGGGAAGAAGAGGGTGGGACGAATTGAGATAGTAGCATGGAAACATACATTCAGTTCAGTTCAGTCACTCAGTTGTGTCTGACTCTTTGCGAACCCATGAATCACAGCATGCCAGGCCTCCCTGTCCATCACCATCTCCTGAAGTTCACTCAGACTCACATCCATTGAGTCGGTGATGCCATCCAGACATCTCATCCTCTGTTGTCCCCTTCTCCTCCTGCCCCCAATCTCTCACAGCATCAGAGTCTTTTCCAATGAGTCAACTCTTCACATGAGGTGGCCAAAGTACTGGAATTTCAGCTTTAGCATCATTCCTTCCAAAGAACACCCAGAGCTGATATTTAGAATGGAAACATACATTACCATGTATAAAATAGGTAAATGGTAGGAATTTGCTATATGATGCAGGAAGCCCAACTCAGTATTCTGTGACAACGTAGAGGGTTAGGGAGGGGTGGGAGATTGAAGGGATGTTCAAGAGGGAGTGGACATATGTATACAATTCATGTTGATGTATAGAAGAAACCAACACAACATTGTAAAGCAACTATCTTCCTATTAAATATAAATAAATTTAAAAACATAAAATATGATTCTGGACTTTGTGCTAACCTAGACTGGCTTTGTATTTCTAGAACATAATTATAATTTAATTTGAGAAATAAACAGTATTGTCTTATTCTTACCCTGAGGGGTGTGAAAGAATGCATATTTATTATAGCTAAAACAAAAGGGGGAAAGTGCCAAGAAGCATATGAGAGGTTTCAATATATAATTACCAGAAATCAGCAAAAAAAGGCAATTTACATGGGGAATCTAAAAGGATTCTTGGAGGAGTTTGTATGTAGGCTCCTAGTGTGATGGAAGTGCAGGGATAACAGATGTAGCGAACAGCTTCTGACTCTAGGGCTGTGAGAGAACCTGAGGGAGGAACTAACCTGGAGCAGCTGTCCTCCACCCTAAGCTGGGGTCCAAGCTTCTCTGCAGAGAATGTGGCTCTGCCCACTGGACAATGAAGTTTGTGAAGCAGGCAGGAGCTATACTGAAAGAAACCAGACACACAGTTGGTACCAGAGAGACTTACAAAGAAGCTGACCCAGTACTGGGATACTGATGAGACTCACTGGGAAGATGCCCATGGTTGTACTGGCAAAAATCTTTGGAAGGGTATGTGTCACTGAACCCCTTAATGCAATATCAGAGAAGCCCCCTTCCCACTAGCTGGGATGCTGCCTGCTGACAAGGAAGCGTTGGTATCTGAGCCGCTGGAGTAAGAGATAAAGCACCAAACAAAGAAGAGAAACCCCTTTCCTCTTGCAGTATATCCTCCCCCACCTCCACCCCAGCATATTCTACTGACAAAGGGGAAGCATGTCACAGGGCAAAGAAGGGTGGATTTGGACCTAAAAAGCCAAAATGGCTGGTATAATGGCTATCTCAAAATGATTGAAGAATCTCTAATGGTCTACCTGTATTCAGGCTTTGAAGTATCAGAATAAAAGTTATCTGAGGTGAGCTGAAAAATCTGGTTTTAATTATATCACTAAAGCACTGGCTTTTTATATCATTATCTCCTTTTTTCTACTCAATAATACACTTTAAGATTTCTCCACAGGGTTTAAATAGTTACAATTTACTGACATAGGGAAGTGAAGTGGGAAATGGACTTACTTCAGTTCTAATAATTATACACTTTTGGACTAGACTGTGCCTTATAAATTGTACCTACCAAACCGAATCTGCTATCTGCCTTCCCTGAGTTCCTCATAGTATTTGGCTAGGGATATTCTGTAATATTTTTTATGGAATTGGATCTAAATAAAAAGTAAGTAATGAAAACTACAGTCTTTGGAGTCAGACAGACTGAAGTTTAGATTCAAGATATTTCACTTAAGTTTTGTGTGACCCTGAGTTAAATATTTAATTACTCGGCACAAATTATAAAACCTATTTAAAAGAATTGCTGTGAGGATTGAATGAGATTGTCTATAAAAAGTTTAGCATAGCACATAATAAGTCCTCAATAAATTATAGCTATTATTAATAGAATATATTTCAAGTTTTATTGATTCTTAAAATGAATGAAAACTTGACACACTTTTTTGGTACAATCTCCGAGCTGTGCATTCCTAAAATGAAAGAGTAAAAACACAAAAAGATGTCAAGAAGAGAGCAGAATTCTTGACAAATGACTACTGAAACTAGGAAGTTCATTCAATAAAGGTAATAAAAATGAAGAATTTACAAAAGGAATAATCAGATCTGGTTTGCATTTCATCAGGCTGTGTTACAGGCCAAATCTATACTGTCTCATTTATGTGACAGATGGTGTGACAACTTATTGAATTGATAAATTGTTTTCAGTTATTTAATCACTGTGCAATCATCTTACTGTATTTCTACTCTCCTAATTTGAAACAGATTCAACCCTTTGTCGCGATGGTTTCCTGAACATGTAAAGCCAGTCAGCAGGTTGGGCTGGACTCTTCAGATTGTTTGTCCATTCCAGAGTCGAGGACAACAGCATGCTTATATCACAAGCCACATTTGTCATGGCAGGATTTGCATTTTTCCTCAGGTTAATAATATCTGATGGAAGCATCTGGTCTCCTTTCCTTAAAGGCAAGGATACCAGTTTAGGAAGAGGTGCTTCAAAGATAAAAACCAGGTCTGTGACAGTGACTTGTGGGTTTGTGAATTGAGAATGGCAATGTCAAATCTCTCTTAAGGCAAGCAAATAAAGTAGCCCTTGCATAGTAGAAAGAGATAGAGGCAAAGCAATACAACACCCATTTGTGGATGGGACTTGTGATAGAAGCAAGTTTAGATGCTGTAAAGAGCAATATTGCATAGGAACCTGCAATGTTAGGTCCATGAATCAAGCAAATTGGAAGTGGTCAAACAGGAGATGACAATAGTGAATATCAACCTTCTAGGAATCAGCGAACTAAGATGGACTGGAACAGGTGAATTGAACTCAGATGACCATTATATCTACTACTGTGGGCAGGAATCCCTTAGAAGAAATGGAGTAGCCATGATAGTCAACAAAAGAGTCTGAAACGCGGTACTTGGATGCAATCTCAAAAATGACAGAATAATCTTTGTTCATTTCCAAGGCAAACCATTCGATATCATGGTAATCCAAGTCTGTGCCCCAACCAGTAACACTGAAGAAGCTAAAGTTGAACAGTTCTATGAAGACCTACAAGATCTTCTTGAGCTAACACCCAAAAAAGATGTCCTTTTCATTATAGGGGACTGGAATGCAAAAGTAGAAAGTCAAGAAACACTTGGAGTAACAGGCAAATTTCGCCTTGGAGTATGGAATGAAGCAAGGCAAAGGCTAATAGAGTTCTGCCAAGAAAACACACTGGTCATAGCAAACACCCTCTTCCAACAACATAAGAGAAGACTCTACACGTGGACATCACCAGATGGTCAATACCAAAATCAGATTGATTATATTCTTTGCAGCCAAAGATGGAGAAGCTCTATACAGTCCGGAGTTTTATACAAGAACTCTATACAAGACCAGGAGCTGACTGTGGCTCAGATCATGAACTCCTTATTGCCAAATTCAGACTGAAATTGAAGAAAGTAGAGAAAACCACTAGACTGTTTAAGTATGACCTAAATCAAATCCCTTATGACTATACAGTGGAAGTGAGAAAGAGATTTAAGGGACTAGTTCTGATAGATAGAATACCTGATGAACTATGGATGGAGGATTGTGACATTATACAGGAGACAGGGATCAAGACCATCCCCAAGAAAAAGAAATGCACAAAAGCAAAATGGCTGTCTGAGGAGGCCTTACATATAGCTGTGAAAAGAAGGGAAGTGTAAAAGCAAAGGAGAAAAGGAAAGATCCTTCCTCAGCAATCAATACAAAGACATAGAGGAAAACAATAGAATGGGAAAGACTAGAGATCTCGTCAAGAAAATTAGAGATTCCAAGGGAACATTTCATGCAAAGACGGGCTTGATAAAGGACAGAAAGTGTACGGACCTAACAGAAGCAGAAGATATTAAGAAGAGGTGACAAGAATACACAGAAGAACTGTACAAAAAAGATTTTCATGACCCAGATAATCACGATGGTGTGATCCCTCACCTAGAGCCAGACATCCTGGAATGTGAAGTCAAGTGGGCCTTAGGAAGCATCACTACAAACAAAGCTAGTGGAGGTGATGGAATACCAGTGGAGCTATTTCAAATCCTAAAAGATGATACTGTGAAACTGCTGCATTAAATATGCCAGCAAATTTGGAAAACTCAGCAGTGCCTACAGGACTGGAAAAGGTCAGTTTTCATTCCAATCCAAAGAAAGTCAATGCCAAAGAATGCTCAAACTACCGCACAGTTGCACTCATCTCACATGCTAGTAAAGTAATGCTTAAAATTCTCCAAGCCATGTTTCAGCAATACATGAACCATGAACTTCCAGATGTTCAAGCTGGTTTTAGAAAAGGCAGAGGAACCAGAGATCAAATTGCCAACATCCGCTGGATCATGGAAAAAGCAAGAGAGTTCCAGAAAAACATCTATTTCTGCTTTATTGACTATGCCAAAGCTTTTGACTGTGTGGATCACAATAAACTGTGGAAAATTCTGAAAGAGATGGGAATACCAGACCACCTGACCTGCCTCTTGTGAAACCTGAATGCAGGTCAGGAAACAACAGTTAGAACTGAACATGGAAGAACAGACTGGTTCCAAATAGGAAAAGGAGTACATCAAGGCTGTATATTGTCACCTTTCTTATTTAAATTATATGCAGAGTACATCATGAGAAATGCTGGGCTGGATGAAGCACAAGCTGGAATCAAGATTGCTGGGAGAAATATCAATAACCTCAGAAATGCAGATGACACCACCCTTAT
>NW_011494944.1:3989322-3997766 GCF_000754665.1 Bison bison bison | reverse complement strand
AGATGGGGAAACAGTGGAAACAGTGTCAGACTTTATTTTTTGGGGCTCCAAAATGACTGCAGATGGTGACTGCAGCCATGAAATTAAAAGACGTGTACTTCTTGGAAGGAAAGTTATGACCAACCTAGATAGCATATTTAAAAGCAGAGATATTACTTTGCCAACAAATGTCCATCTAGTCAAGGCAATGGTTTTTCTAATGGTCATGTATGCATGTGAGAGTTGGACTGTGAAGAAAGCTGAGCGCTGAAGAACTGATGCTTTTGAACTGTAGTGTTGGAGAAGACTCTTGAGAGTCCCTTGGACTGCAAGGAGATCCAACCAGTCCATTCTAAAGGAGATCAGTCCTGGGTGTTCATTGGAAGGACTGATGTTGAAGCTGAGACTCCAATACTTTGGCCACCTGATGCGAGGAGCTGACTCATTTGAAAAGACCCTGATGCTGGGACAGATTGAGGGCAGGAGAAGAAGGGGACGACAGAGGATGAGATGGCTGGATGGCATCACCGACTCAGTGGACATTGGTTTGGGTAGATTCTGGGAGTTGGTGATGGACAGGGAGGCCTGGCGTTTTGCGGTTCATGGGGTCACAAAGAGTCAGACACAACTGAGTGACTGAACTGAACTGAGTAGAAAGGGAACATGGTATATTGCTGGTCCCAATTAGAGAGAAATTTAGCAACGTAGCCACGTTCACTGGCAGTTTTTTTGGAAGTACTTTTAAGAATGTTAGAAAAATAACCTAAGAAAGAATGGGAAAGATATGAATTACATGCAGATACTCATCTTCAAAGATGAGATCATAAAGAGTCATCTTCTCTCAGCCCTCACTTTGAAAAGAGATTATTTTGCTCTGAAAAGGTTGGGCATTTTTAATTTCTAATTGGCATAACAAGTAAGAGGGATCTAAGAACTGAAATTCAAACCTGGTAAGTTAATGATGATAATAGTATTAGCTATGCTTACTTAAAGACTTTAATAATACTATTTAGAGACTTTAATAATATAATAGCAATAATAATGGCATTACCAATATTTACTAGTACCTATTATGTGCTAGGCAGCCACATATATTAATCCATTTAATCCTCACTGAAAACCACACTAGAACTTTTCATCTATTATTGATTAATATATTGGACAAACATTTATTTAGCACCTACCCTATTTCTGACACATAGTGTTGTTTTTATCAGCACTAAAATATAGGTATAATTGGTACCTTATGGATCTTCAGAGAGGTTAAGTAATTTATCAAGGCTATACACCTAGCAGGTGGTGGACTTGGTTTTCAAATTCATATCTGGCTCAAAATCAGCCCTTTACTCCTGGCTCCCTCTAATCCTATGGCCCCTAACCTTTCCTTTCAGCCATTTATTAATACATTGAGAAAGCTGCCTGTGGACACATTGGTCTCCTTATCTATGTGATCATCATTACCCACGTACCACACGGGGTTGTTGTGAAGTTAAATGAGGTATAATGGTAAATATCTTAGAATACTAACTGACTTGTAAATACAGTTTGGTTGGATCAACCCACAGTGTGTTTCTTCTTATATTAGGAACCTTGATCCACTGACAGAATGTAAACATTTAATTTTTGTTTTTCATCAGGATTTAAATAATACATAGTCCAATTGCAATTATATTCAAAACTATGTTCCTCATTTCCCTAGTGCTTTTTTTTTTTTTTTAACAGCTGAAAATCTTGCAGAAACACACAGAGAAATGTAAAGGATTTCACTTAAAAAACCCAAACTAAGAAACTCTTCTCTTTCAGATAAGCTTTCCATCCAACTCCAAATCATCCAATTATTCAGAGAACGCTTGTCCAGTTTGAGTTCCTGACTTTTTCCCTTCTTTTTCTGTCCATCTAGGTAGTTTTCATAAAAGGAAAATTTGCAATTAAAGACTAAACTGAAACATGTTCCTCATAGGAAGTTATGCTTCCATGAAAAAATGCATGGGCAATTTAATCTCTATTAAAGGAATGCATCTTATGAATAGAAATTTTGTTTGAATCAAACAGTTAAATATAAAAACAGCACCAGGAGGCATGGCTTTGGCTCTGTTTGTTAGTTTTTCTCCTAATGCACAAACTCTCCCTACCTGTACTATTAGAGATATTTTCCCATCTAAGAGCCAAGGAGAAGATGGTACTGATAACCTAACAAGAACCACACTTAAGGAGTCTTGAACAGTTCCTGTGTTAGAATTACTTCCTTTGTGACTGGGAAAATTCAAAATGGAAAGTTTGCTGTGATTTTAGATCTTCATCATGACTAGGTTTAGGAAAAAACCTATGTGGTAGACTAAAAGTAGAATGATAATAATCTTTCTGATATCACTTGAACATATTTTACTGAAAATCTGGTGGGATCAGCTACAACTTTGGGGGGAAGCTGTAATATCTATAGTTTGGAGAGTGTAAATTTACTGACCTAATAGTGAAAGTGAACTTAAAGGTAGAACAGTAAACTATTGTTTTCTGCCATAATAATATTAACAAGAAATTAAATTCAATGATCTCTTTTACTAAACTTTGCCAAATTGTTGTTTTTGTGTTTACGTTCATTCTTCTTTAATTAAACAATGAATGTGCAATTGTTGCTTATGATTATACCCTATTTTCCTTTCAGGAAAACAGTAAGGCATGTATATCCTCTATTAAGGATTTCTTTGGTGGCTCAGGAAGAATCTGCCTGCCATGCAGGAGACCCTGGATTGGATCCCTGGGTCAGGAAGATCCCTTGGAGAAGGAAATGGCGACCCACTCCAGTAGTCTTGCCTGGAGAATCCCACGGACAAAGGAGTGTAGCAGGTTAAAGTCCATGGGGTTGCAAAGTCCATGACTGAGTGACTAAACCACCACCATACTCTGTTGAAAAAGTTAAAAAATAAAAGTAAAGTGATAAGGTGATATGTATAATGAATAACAAAAAAGGTTAAAAAAAATGAGATGAAACCAGCATTAAGATTAATACAGCACTTGCATACCTCAAGGTCCTGTGTTGTTGCTGCAGATTTAGTTCTGTGCTTTCTAGTGATCAAAGCAAGAAAGATGCATTTTTATTTATTTATTTATTCAATAAAAAGCAATTAATCTGCTGGTATACAGTATGCCATTGAGGGTCCTAGGTATTATAATCTTCTAAAGAAAGTTACAAAATTAGATATTCTTATATTAAAGAACAATGATTTATTCAAAAAAAGCACATCTTTTCCTAATGTTAAGAGCTGAAAGAAAGCCTTCTTGAGGATCCTTATAAAATAAGTCTAATTAATTTTGACAATAATTTTTACTATTCTGTAATGGTAAACAAGCAGTTGCAATGACTCAATGAAGCAGTTGTTGTAAGGATATTGTGTACAAAGTACAGAGAGAACCTAGAAGAGGACACTTGAGTCAGCCTGAAGGAATCAAAGAAGTCTTCATGGCGAGTTAGCATTTAGGTCATTCTTGAAAACTGATGAATTGCATAGCAGAACTGCCTGGCATTCCAAGAAAAGAGCAAAGTATATATAAATGCATAAGTCAAATGAGAAAGGAATGTTCAGGGGTTCTTAGTAGTTTACATTTGCATTGTACAGATTTTGAGTGACAGATAAAGATGAGTGGGTAAACAGGAAGCCAGATCATAAAGTGCCTTGAATGTCATGCAAAATGAATGTAACTTATTTTGCTACAAATGGAGAGCTATTGAAGAGTGACAAGTGATGATCAGAATTGTTAGAAAAGATAGAGAAAAACATGTTGAAAAAGCTCAGGAAAGATTACAGGGTGGAAGGAAGGAAAGGGAACTAATAGCCAGGGTCAGAGATGATTAGATACAACTTTAACTTGCAGTTATAACAAGACATCCTTTTGTTACAGAATTTTTGGAAAAAATGAATGCTAAAGAAGCATTTAAAATATCCCCAAAAGTGTTGCCTTGGGGATCTGAAGGGATGGTGGCACCTTCTACAAGTATAAATGGCACAAAAAGATGAGGATGAGGATAGGTAACAGTATCTTCCATCTACAGTTCAGTTCAGTTCAGTAGCTCAGTCATGTCTGACCATTTGCGACCATGGACTGCAGCACACTATGCTTCCCGGTCCATCACCAACTCCCAGAGCTTACTGAAACTCATGTCCATTGAGTTGGTGATGCCATCCAACCATCTCATCCTCTGTCATCCCCTTCTACTCTTTTGTTCAATCTTTCCCATCATTAGGGTCTTCTCCAATGAGTCAGTTCTTAGAATAAGGTGGTCAAGCTATGGGAGCTTCAGCTTCAACATCAGTTCTTTCAATGAATATTCAGGACTGATTTCCTTTAGGATGGACTGGTTGGATTTCCTTGCAGTCCAAGGGACTCTCAAGAGTCTTCTCCAACACCACAGTTCAAAAGCATCAATTATTCAGTGCTCATCTTTCTTTATAGTTCAACTCTCCCATCCATACATGACTACTAGAAAAACCATAGCTTTGACTAGATGGACTTTTGTTGACAAAGTAATGTCTCTGCTTTTTAATATGCTGTCTAGGTTGGCCGTAGCTTTTCTTCCAAGGAGCAAATGTCTTTTAATTTCAGGGCTGCAGTCACCATCTGCAGTGATTTTGGAGACAAAAAAATAAAGTCTGTCACTGTTTCCATTGTTTCTGCATCTATTCGCTATGATGTGGTGGGACCAGATGCCATAATCTTAGTTTTCTGAATGTTGAGTTTTAAGACAACTTTTTCACTCTCCTTTCACTTTCATCAAGAGGCTCATTAGTTCTTCTTCACTTTCTGCCATAAGGGTGGTGTCATCTGCATATCTGAGGTTATTGATATTTCTCCCGGCAATCTTGATTCCAGCTTGTGCTTTGTCCAGCCTGGTATTTCTCATAATGTACTCTGTATATAAATTGAATAAGCCCAGGTGACAATATACAGCCTTGACATACTCTTTTCCCGATTTGGAACCAGTCTGTTGTTCCATGTCCAGTTCTAACTGTTGCGTCCTAACCTGCATACAGATTTCTCAGGAGGCAGGTCAGGTGGCCTGGTGTTCCCATCTCTTGAAGAATTTTCCACAGTTTGTGGTGATCCACACAGTCAAAGGCTTTGGTGTACTCAATAAAGCAGAAATAGATATTTTTCTGGAACTCTCTTGCTTTTTCAATGATCCAACAGATGTTGGCAATTTGATCTCTGGTTCCTCTGCCTTTTCTAAAACCAGCTTATATATCTAGAAGTGCATGGTTCACATACTGTTGAAGCCTGGCTTGGAGAATTTTGAGCATTATTTTGCTAGCATGTGAGATGAGTGCAATTGTGTGGTAGTTTGAGCATTCTTTGGCATTGCCTTTCTTTGGGATTGGAATGAAAACTGACTTTTTCAGTCCTGTGGCCACTGCTGAGTTTTCCAAATTTGAATGGCATGTTGACTGTAGCACTTTAACAGCATCATCTTTTAGGATTTGAAAGAGCTCCACTGGAATTCCATCACCTCCACTAGCTTTGTCCATAGTGATGCTTCCTAAGGCCCACTTAACTTTGCATTCCAGCATCTGGCTCTAGGTGAGTGATCACACCATTGTGGTTATCTGGGTCATGAAGATCTTTTTTGTACAGTTCTTCTGTGTATTCTTGCCACCTCTTCTTAATATCTTCTGCTTCTGTTTGTTCCATACCATTTGTGTCCTTTTTTGTGCCCATCTTTGAATGAAATGTTCCCTTGGTATCTCTAATTTTCTTGAAGAAATCTGTACTCTTTCCCACTCTATTGTTTTCCCCTATTTTTTTGCATTGATCACTGAGGAAGGCTTTCTTATCTCTCCTCACTATTCTTTGAAACTCTGCATTCAGATGTGTATATTTTTCCTTTTCTCCTTTGCTTTTAGCTTCTCTTCTTTTCTCAGCTATTTGTAAGGCCTCCTCAGACAACCATTTTGCCTTTTTGCATTTCTTTATCTTGGAGATGGTCTTGTCATTGCCTCCTGTAGATATTTTTCGTTAGAGGTGCTTTG
The DNA here is from genome assembly GCF_000754665.1 of Bison bison bison. Classification (NCBI taxonomy): domain Eukaryota; kingdom Metazoa; phylum Chordata; class Mammalia; order Artiodactyla; family Bovidae; genus Bison; species Bison bison. Next base: position 3,991,767 of record NW_011494944.1, on the reverse strand, counting down.
GAAGAACCAGTTAGAGATGTTCAGTGAATATTTGGATCCACATATTTGTGTCTCTAAAGAGGGAAGCTTGAATTTAAAGCATAGATTAGAGAGTCACTGACTAAGAATTGAAAGAGAGAATATAAAAAATACAATATTTTCCTAAGCTAGAACAAAAACTGATCTCTCATAAATTTGAAAATTTGCATAGAACTGTCAAATTTCATGAGGGAAATATTTCATGTGACATATATTTGGCCCTGCTGATTTTTTAAAATGGAGAGTACTTTGGTATTTTTCAGTAGAGAATATTTCAAATCTTAACAGATGATGTTGCTGAAGTGCTGCACTCAATATACGAGCAAATTTGGAAAGCTCAGCAGTGGCCACAGGACTGGAAAGATCAGTATTCATTCCAATTCAAAAGAAAGACAATGCCAAAGAATGTTCAACTACCACACAATTGCAGTCATCTCACATGCTATCAAAGTAATGCTCATTATTCTCCAAGCCAGGCTTCAACAGAACGTGAACCGTGCACTTCCAGATGTTCAAGCTGGATTTAGAAAAGGCAGAGGAACCAGAGATCAAATTGCCAACATCTCTTGGATCATTGAAAAAGCAAGAGAATTCCAGAGAAACATCTATTTCTGCTTTATTGACTATGCCAAAGCCTTTGACTGTGTAGATCATAATAAATTGTGGAAAATTCTTCAAGAGATGGGAGACCACCTAAGCTGTCTTTTGAGAAATCTATATGCAGGTCAGGAAGAAACAGTTAGAACTGGACATGGAACAACAGACTGGTTCCAAAGTGGGAAAGGAGTACATCAAGGCTGTATATTGTCACCCTGCTTATTTAACTTATATGCAGAGTACTTCATGTGAAGTCCCAGGCTGGACTAAGCACAAACTGGAATCAAGAATGCCAGGAGAAATATCAATAACCTCAGATACGGAGATGACACAACCCTTATGGCAGAAAGTGGAGAGGAACTAAAGAGCCTGTTGTGATGAATGTGAAAGAGGAGAATGAAAAATTGGCTTAAAACTCAATATTTGGAAAACTAAGTTCATGGCAACCGGTCCCATCACTTCATGGCAAATAGATGTGGAAACAATGGAAACAGTGACAGACTTTATTTTTTTGCCTCCAAAATCACTGCAGATGGTAACTGCATCCCTGAAATTAAAAGACATTTGCTTCTTGGAAGAAAAGCTATGGCCAACCTAGACAGCATATTAAAAAGCAAAGACATTATTTCGCCAACAAATGTCCATCTAGTCAAAGCTATGGTTTTTCCAGTAGTTTTGTATAGATGTGAGAGTTGGACTATAAAGAAAGATGAGCACTGAATAATTGATGCTTTTGAACTGTGGTGTTGGAGAAGACTCTTGAGAGTCCCTTGGACTGCAAGGAGATCCAACCAGCCCATCCTAAAGGAGATCAGTCCTGGGTGTTCATTGGTAGGACTGATGTTGAAGCTGAACTCCAGTACTTTGGCCACCTGATGCGAAGTGCTGACTCATTGGAAAAGACCCTGATGCTGGGAAAGATTGAGGGCAGGAGGAGAAGGGGATGACAGAGGAAGACATGGTTGGATGGTATCACCAACTCGATGGCCATGAGTTTGAGTAAGCTCCGGGAGTTGGTGATGAACAGGAAAGCATGGTGTGCTGCATTCCGTGGGCTCGCAAATTTTAGGCACAACTGAGCAACTGAACTGAACTGAGAGTGTACCTATCAATAGTACTGTAGTTAAACATTAATATGAGTTTCTCATTCTCTGAAGATGCTCTAAAGAAGGCAATGGCATATTATGTGAAAAAGTAATACATATATGTACATTTTTGTGGTAGAAAAGATTCTGTAATGTTTGTACTTTGTGATCTAAGGGGCCATTATACTCTCTGATCCTAGCAGTATTCTTTATAGTTTGGGAATTTGGCAATTAAGCCCACAGATTATTTTCTTGGTATCCATCACTTTGGTAAATCTTAGACAGATATACGAGTTCTTTAACAGAAATAATAAATTTAATTACTATACCTTAGTAACTATTTCTGACTATATTTATGCCCTGAAATCCAAAGCCTTCATTAAGTTTTTACAAAAGTTCTTTTAGAGAGTTAGAACGTAACTTCAATTGTTATTTTCCAAATTTGATGAGACATTTACTGGGAAAGTCACATACCTTTTTTTTTTTTTTTGTCCTTTCATTGAATGAGATTAAGTGACATCAGGGCTTAGAAACAGAATGCTGCATTCTTACTGAATTTCAATTTTTTCTTATTATTTCTTTGAAACTCCTTGAGCAATTTAACCAGATTGTTATAAGATGAATGCACAAATTAAATGGAATCAAAATTTCCCCAATTCTGTTATCTTGGTTTATAGGAAAATATTTCTGACCTACTTAAAAGAATTGCTTCACTAATAAAATTTAATTTTCTATATACTTTATT
>NW_011494944.1:3988951-3989222 GCF_000754665.1 Bison bison bison | reverse complement strand
GATCCCATGGACTGCAGCCTACCAGGCTCCTCCGTCCATGGGATTTTCCAGGCAAGAGTACTGGAGTGGGGTGCCATTGCCTTCTCCATTAAAGCATCTACCTCTGCTTTATTGACTATGCCAAAGCCTTTCACTGGGTGGATCACAACAAACTGGAAAATTCTGAAAGAGATGGGAATACCAGACCACCTGACCTGCCTCCTGAGAAATCTATATGCAGGTCAGGAAGAAACAGTTAGAACTGGACATGGAACAACAGACTGGTTCCAAA
>NW_011494944.1:3988525-3988851 GCF_000754665.1 Bison bison bison | reverse complement strand
AACAAATGTCCATCTAGTCAAAGCTATGGTTTTTCCAGTAGTTTTGTATAGATGTGAGAGTTGGACTATAAAGAAAGATGAGCACTGAATAATTGATGCTTTTGAACTGTGGTGTTGGAGAAGACTCTTGAGAGTCCCTTGGACTGCAAGGAGATCCAACCAGCCCATCCTAAAGGAGATCAGTCCTGGGTGTTCATTGGTAGGACTGATGTTGAAGCTGAACTCCAGTACTTTGGCCACCTGATGCGAAGTGCTGACTCATTGGAAAAGACCCTGATGCTGGGAAGATTGAGGGCAGGAGGAGAAGGGGATGACAGAGGAAGACA
>NW_011494944.1:3979539-3988425 GCF_000754665.1 Bison bison bison | reverse complement strand
CCCTCCTCCCTCCCCATACCATGCCTCTTTGTCGTCCCAGTGCACTAGCCCCAAGCATCCAGTATCGTGCATCGAACCTGGACTGGCATCTCATTTCATACATGATATTTTACATGTTTCAATGCCATTCTCCCAAATCTTCCCACCCTCTCCCTCTCCCATAGAGTCCATAAGACTGTTCTATACATCAGTGTCTCTTTTGCTGTCTCGTACACAGGGTTATTGTTCCCATCTTTCTAAATTCCATGTATATGCGTTAGTATACTGTGTTGGTGTTTTTCCTTCTGGCTTACTTCACTCTGTATAATAGGCTCCAGTTTCATCCACCTCATTAGAACTGATTCAGATGTTTTCTTTTTAATGGCTGAGTAATACTCCATTGTGTATATGTACCACTGCTTTCTTATCCATTCATCTGCTGATGGACATCTAGGTTGCTTCCATGTCCTGGCTATTATAAACAGTGCTGCGATGAACATTGGGGTACACATGTCTCTTTCCCTTCTGGTTTCCTCAGTGTGTATGCCCAGCAGTGGGATTGCTGGATCATAAGGCAGTTCTATTTCCATTTTTTTAAGGAATCTCCACACTGTTCTCCATAGTGGCTGTACTAGTTTGCATTCCCACCAACAGTGTAAGAGGGTTCCCTTTTCTCCACACCCTCTCCAGCATTTATTATTTGCAGACTTTTGGATCGAAGTCATTCTGACTGGTGTGAAATGGTACCTCATAGTGGTTTTGATTTGCATTTCTCTGATAATGAGTGATGTTGAGCATCTTTTCATGTGTTTGTTAGCCTTCTGTATGTCTTCTTTGGAGAAATGTCTATTTAGTTCTTTGGCCCATTTTTTGATTGGGTCTATATCACTTTAAGATAAAGAACTTTTAATTCAAATTTAAATTTTTAGCAATTGATATATTGGTTATAGTAACTTTATATGGTGCTGGATTTTCAAAAGTGTGAATGACTACAATCAGTTTTATATAAATGATTGGATCAGCTGTTTACATATAAATAATTGAACACACTACAGGTTCTAGAAAGGACCAAACTGAGCTCATCGTTTCCAATGTAATTGTTAGCTATGTAGCTGTTTGACTACCAAGCCATCACTTTAGTTACAACATGATTGAATTTGTGGTACTATGTAAATAAAGGCTGAATTGATTTAAAAAATGGCCTGCAAACCACCTGTCAGTGCCAAAGGAAGAGATCACCACTATCCAGGAATTTAAAAAGTGATAGATACTGTTGGACAAGTATCTACAGTACTTGTACAGATCTCAGAACTTTAGGTTACCATTATGTGGAGGAGGACTTTAAAGTAAATAAAATTTGGAGGAAATTATTCAAGGTTGTACAGTTCCATGCTTTTGGATTGGTCAAAGCATGTAAAGCATTCAATCTTTATAACCTATGTCCAGCTTACTTAGTATCTCACTGCAGTCTTAGGTTTCAACAAGAAGTTGCACTTCTGCAGTGTTCTTTTATATAACGTGTATTATGTTTTCCTGAGCCATATTGGAAACATACTATTGGAGCATTAGATAGGCATGTATAGAAAGGTTTTTACATGTATCCTCACAGATAGGGTCTCTACTACATTAAAAATAGCTAGACCATGCTTCCTTATAAATTTTATTTCCTTTTGAATGCTAAAACTTTCACTTGAACTTTTTTAGCTCCTAGGCTTTCTTCTGATTTTCATAAATGAGCACTGACCCTGCAGTCCAAAAACAATGCATCTAAGTGTCTTTAGGAACCACTAAATAAAGTACAAAAATCTAGTTTTTCAAAATATCTTCCTATTTTTCTTCCTTAGATATTCTCTCTGTCTTCTTCTACCTAGTATTCTCTTTTAGGAGGTTCTCCCGATGGTTCAGATGATAAAGAATCCACCCGTAATGCAGGAAACTCAGGTTCAATCCCTGGATCAGGAAAATTCCCTGGAGAAGGGAATGGCTACCCACTTCAGTATTCTTGCCTGGAGAATCCCATGGACAGAAGAGCCTTGTGAGCTACAGCCCGTGGGGTCACAAAGAGTCAGGAACAACTAATGCTTTCAGTTTTACACTTCATCATGTAATCAACAATGACCCTTTATATTTAGAGCCTAATTACTATTTTTACTTATTACTACTAAAAAGTCATACTCTGGATAAACAGAGAAATAAATTTTTTAAAAAACTACATCAATCTAAAACACAAGTTTTCAAACTAGAGAATTATTGTGACATAAATGTGCTTTTATATGTTATATACAGATGTTTTTGTTTTTATTTCATTATCATTTGTTAGCCCCCATAAATCAAATGGAGAAAACTTTATAAACATCAGAGAAAACCTTTACTCCAATTAGAAAAATAATGTATATTCAATTTTGAAAATTCTGATGTTTTGTGATGCATTGAGAAAAGAGATGCTAGAATCATGCTGTCTGATACAGTAGTGACTGTATTTAGCACTCAGAATATAGTTAGTGCACATTGAAATATACTATATGCATAAAGCATTTGCTGGGTTTCTTGTCATGGAAAAACACAATGTAACATATTAATGTTTTGATGTTGATTACATGTTGAAATGGTAATATTTTGGACATACTGAGTAAAAAATTTATCAAATTAATTACACCTGTTTTTTCTTTTATAAGTGCAAGAAAAATTTAAATTACATATTTGGCTCAAAGTATGTTGCACTCAGAGAATTCATTTTGTTTGTACAAAAAAACCTTGAGCTAATTTAAGACACTTTGATATTAAAAAAAATGATCATATATTCTGATTTACAAAATGTTTGTGGAAGGGTGGTATACTGGCAGAATGGTGGATAAGTACATGTTGATGTTTTTATAAATGTACTGAGTTTCGTGTTGATATGTAAAACAAAGGGCTTTGTATCCCTATGCTCCTATTAAGTTGTCTTCCTTCATTAGTTAAGGTGCCATCTGGGACTGACTATGCTTAATCTCAGGGCAGTGATGATCCAGTAGAATCCAGAGAACAAAAGTAAATATTTATTTCTAAGTTTTCAAAGCCTAGACCTTGAGGCATAAATACAAGATTTAGGGGGATACTTTAAGCAGTCTGATTGATTTTTTTCTTATCTCCAAAACTGGATCAAGTTTTTCCTAACTGGGGAAGGGTGGAGAGAAAGAGAGAGGAGAAGAGGATGCTAGAGAGTTTACATAGCATCATATCCTTAAAAGGCCTATGCCCTATATTTCATATAGGCCACTCTCCAGGAAGTAGCCAAGGGGTAATAAAAGAATTCACGCCCTGGGGACTGAGTCTTATGCAAATAAAGTAGCAAGAACCCAGAGTTCTGACTTCAACCCAGCACAGCACTGGAACAAAAATGATTAGATGGTTTTTTTGGGAACACGGCCTTATTTAGCCTCATTATATTTCCAGAAGTCCCAGAAAGTCATGAGAGAGAGCACCTGCATGTTTCCCATACCCTCAAAAAGAGGAGGGAAATAACTGAAAGTGAGTCGATTAAGGAAAGGTTTATGGACAAATGTGAAAGATATCAAAATAGAAACTAGTGTGGGCATAGAACCAAGCACAGCCTGAGATCGTGTGTATCTCAATACATGGAGGAACTAAATCCGGATTCTTTTCTGATCTAAGAACTGACTGCTATTTCAGGAGTTCCTGGAATATACATGCAGCTTGAGGAGAAAAAAGAAAGTAGTGGGTTAGTTGTGGAACATAAAGGAGGTTTAACTCAAATGTAATCTCAGAGCTTCATATCTTCTACGTGATCAGTGAGGTAGCAAGGATCATGAATCACTTTAAAATTCTGGATGACTTGAGAACATTTTTATTTAGTTTTTATGGGCATGTATTTACTAGTGAAAAAAAAAGTTTTAAATGTCACTTTGGTTTGTCTCCAGGGACCAATCCCATGACTAAAGGCCAATCCTTGGAAAACTTTTAGTAACCTCTCTTTTTTTCTTCTTAAAGAATTCTGGGAGATGGTGAGCGACAGGGAGGCCTGGCTTGCAGCCTATGGGGTCCCAAAGAGTCATGACTTAGCGACTGAACAACAACTCTTTCTTCTTAAACCACTACTTCTCCATACGTACATAAGTCTGCTTTCTTTGAGCATTTTCAATGTCCAAAGCTGATTTTCTCTTTTATATCTTCAATTTTTTGTTGTGAAATATTGAAATAAACAGAAAAGTTGAAGCACAAGTGCAATGAACACTGTATTTATGCCACATAAATTCAACAATTAACCATCTACTATATTTGTTTTACATCTTACTCTCTATGGATACACACATTTATTCTGAAATGTTTAAAACATAAATTTTAGACAGTATTTATTTTCACCCTTAAATTTTTCAAAATGAGGACATTGTGATACATAAAATACTAATCGCAAACCTATGGAGATTAACAAAATTGACTTGTTACCATTTAATCTTCAGTCCACATTCAAATTTCCCCACTTATGCCATGGGTGTGTTTTCTAGTCCTTTTTTCTTCCTAAAGAAGAATTCTATGTTCTTATGTTGTATGTGCTGGTACATCTTTTTAGTTTCTTTTAGAAAGTTCTCTCCACATACCCCTCTTTTTTTAATTACATTTTTTTAAAAGCCCAGATCAGTGTTCTCATAAAATGTTCCACATTCTGAATTTATTTAATTGCTTGCTCCTTGTGTAGTTTAATATGTCCCCCTATCTCTTGTATTTCTTCTAAATTGAAATTTAGGTCTAATTGATGAGATTCAGGGTAAATACTTTTGGCAAGGCTACATTGTCAGTGACATTGTGTATTTCATGATGCATCACATCAGGACTGACATACGTCAGGTTCTCCCACCATTTGACCTCTTGGTAAGGTGGTTATTCTCCCCTATACGATACATTTTCCCATTTACATTAAGTTATTTGTGGTGTTACTTTAGACACTCTCTAAATACATCCTTACTTTTTTCACCATTTTGATTCTTAACCAATTGCTTGCCTCAAGGAAGTTATATCATCTCCCTGAAGCTTCCTTTCTTACCATCCATTAATTAAGAACAAACGTGAGATTGTAAAGATTCAGTAAAATAATGTATGTGAAATGGTTATGGAAATTGCAAAGTATTTTGCAATTTTAACACATCTTTATTCCTATAAAGAAATATTAATAGTTTCAGATGCTCTGAACAAACTCCTTATTCAGGGGAAGCCGTGGTGATCTGGTACATGGCTCAGCAACCATCTTTACAAAAAGAAAAGGCTTGCTTTTTAAATTTTGACAATTTCTGTGGTGTTCATATTTAAGTCGCTCAGTCATGTCTGACTCTTTGTGATGCCATGGACTGTAGCCTATCAGGCTCCTCAGTCCATGAAATTTTCCAGGCAAGAGTATTGGAGTGGGTTGTCATTTTCTCCTCCATGGGATCTTCCTGACCCAGGGATCAAACCCAGGTCTCCCGCATTGCAGGCAGATGCTTTACCATTTGAGCCACCAGGGAAGCTCAAGGCAGAGGAACCAGAGATCAAATTGCCAACATCTACTGGACCATCGAAAAAGCAAGAGAGTTCCAGAAAAACATCTATTTCTACTTTATTGACTATGCCAAAGCCTTTGACTGTGTGGATCACAATAAACTGTGGAAAATTCTGAAAGAGATGGGAATACCAGACCACCTGACCTGCCTCTTAAGAAACTTATATGCAGATCAGGAAGCAACAGTTAGAACTGGATATGAAACAACAGACTGGTTCCAAACAGGAAAAGGAGTACGTCAAGGCTGTATATAGTCACCCAACTTATTTAACTTATATGCAGAGTACATCATGAGAAACACTGGGCTGGAAGAAGCACAAGCTGGAATCAAGATTTCCAGAAGAAATATCAATAATCTCAGACATGCAGATGACACCACCCTTATGGTAGAAAGTGAAGAGGAAGTAGAAAGCCTCTTGATGAAAGTGCAAGAGGAGAGTGAAAAAGTTGGCTTAAAGCTCAACATTCAGAAAACAAAGATCATGGCATCCTGTCCCATCACTTTATGGGAAATAGATGGGGAAACAGTGGAAACAGGGTCAGACTTTATTTTGGGGGGCTCCAAAATCACTGCAGATGGTGATTGCAGCTATGAAATTAAAAGACGCTTACTCTTTGGAAGGAAAGTTATGACCAACCTAGATAGCATATTCAAAAGCAGAGACATTATTTTGCCAACAAAGGTTCGTCTAGTCAAGGCTATGGTTTTTCCTGTGGTCATGTATGGATGTGAGAGTTGGACTATGAAGAAAGCTGAGCGCTGAAGAATTGATGCTTTCGAACTGTGGTGCTGGAGAAGACTCTTGAGAGTCCCTTGGACTGCAAGGAGATCCAACCAGTCCATTCTGAAGGAGACTAGTCCTGGGTGTTCATTGGAAGGACTGATGCTGAGGCTGAAACTCCAATACCTTGGCCACTTCATGCGAAGAGTTGACTCATTGGGAAAGACTCTGATGCTGGGAGGGATTGGGGGCAGGAGGAGAAGGGGACAACAGAGGACAAGATGGCTGGATGGCATCACTGACTCCATAAACATGAGTCTGAGTGCACTCCGGGAGTTGTTGATGGACAGGGAGGCCTGGCATGCTTCGATTCATGAGGTCACAAAGAGTCGGACATGACTGAGTGACTGCACTGCACTGAACTGAATAGTCCTACTCTGGCCAATTTCAAACCAGCACCTTGATGTCAACCAGACTGCAAACTTCCAGAAAACTTAATGATCTACTCTTTTGAGCTTGAACAGACCAATTTTACCACAACACTGAGAGGGTGCTTGTAGGGAAGGGTTGCCAGATTTAACAAATACAAATATATCTGATATTTGAGACAATTTTTTGTTGTGGATCTGAATTCAAATTAGGCAGGTGTCCTGTATTTTCTCTGACAAACCTAGGTAAAGGTCATGTTTCCACGGGTGTGTATGTGTGTGGCGGTGTAAGTGAGGAGCCTAAAGAGACAGATACTAATCTTCCTCCCCCAATGACTCAATCATACATTCTCTGTATTTATTTGGCTTATTTACATTTTTTTCTTTGCTTCAGTCAGGGAAATGCTACACCAGAATTTCCCCAGTTTATACTTTGTCTTATTACTAAGATTTCAGGACAAAAAAAAAAATAGAGAGAGAGAGACTTTGAGAATTGAGAAGTTTATGTAATAAAATTAGTTATTAAAAAAAGTGAATTATTTAGCAACTTTCTATCTTTACCAAACTCAGTTCTAACACTTTTCAAAACATACATAAGCAAACAAATGCTAAGCATTATTTAAAAGTTTGGAAATTAGAATTTTCTTTAGAGTATGTAAGAAAATGATTAATAAAAACTTTGGTAGTTTATGATAGCTGCCTTATAGCTAGGCTTTGTTGGCATATTTCGGTGATCAATTCTTTTAAAAATGATGCATGTGCAAAATAAGCTGAAGAAATGAGTGGTCTCCAATTGCCACAGTGAGGTAGAATATAGTCTGCCCAGCTATTTGTATTAAATATCGCTTTTAAAGATTTTTTTGATGTGGATGATTTTGAAAATCTTTATTGAATTTGCTACAGTATTGCTTCTGTTTTATGTTTTGGTCTTTTGGCTACAAGGTCTGTGGGATCTAAGCTCCCTGACTAAGGATCACTCCCTGCATTAGAAGATGAAGTCCCAACCACTGGACTGCCAGGGAAGTCCCCTGTATTAAGTATTAAATATTAAAGATATTCACCTTTACAGTAAAAAGAATAGGAGGAAAAACACTTTGGTTGTCACTGTATACTTAATATCATATGAAAAATATGCTGTGTCCCTGTCAAAAGAAAATGTGCATTTGACTATATTTTTCAGTAAGTCATACCTAGCTAGCCCAGTCAGTAGAGCATGAGACTCTTAATCTCAGGGTCGTGGGTTCGAGCCACACGTTGGGCAACTGTTTTGTTGCCTTGGGCTTCCCTGATAGCTGAGCTGGTAGAGAATCCACCTTCAATGCATTAGAAAGTGAAAGTGAAGTTGCACAGTTGTGTCCGACTCTTTGTGATCCCATAGACTGTAGCCTACCAGGCTCCTCAGTCCATGGGATTTTCCAAGCAAGAGTACTGGAGTGGGTTGCCATTTCCTTCTCCAGGGGATCTTCCCAACCAGGGGATCGGGCCCGGGTCTCCTGCACTGCAGGCAGATGCTTTACCGTCTAAGCCACAGTTCAATTCCTGGCTCGAGAAGATGTGCTGGAGAAAGGATAGACTACCCACTTCCACAAGGGCTTCCCTTGTGGCTCAGGTGGTAAAGAAGCTGCCTGCAATGTGAGAGACCTGGGTTTGATTCCTGGGTTGGGAAGATCCCCTGGAAAAGGGAAAGGTTACCCACTCCAGTATTCTGGCCTAGAGAGTTCCATGGACTGTATCAGATCAGATCAGATCAGATCAGTCACTCAGTCGTGTCAGACTCTTTGCCGACCCCATGCCAGGCCACCCTGTCCATCACCAACTCCCGGAGTTCACTGAGACTCACGTCCATCGAGTCAGTGATGCCATCCAGCCATCTCATCCTCTGTCGTCCCCTTCTCCTCCTGCCCCCAATCACTTCCAGCATCAGAGTCTTTTCCAATGAGTCAACTCTTCCCATGAGGTGGCCAAAGTACTGGAGTTTCAGCTTTAGCATCATTCCTTCCAAAGAAATCCCAGGGCTGATCTCCTTCAGAATGGACTAGTTGGATCTCCTTGCAGTCCAAGGGACTCTCAAGAGTCTTCTCCAACACCACAGTTCAAAAGCATCAATTCTTTGGCGCTCAGCCTTCTTCACAGTCCAACTCTCACATCCATACATGACCACAGGAAAAACCATAGCCTTGACTAGACGGACCTTTGTTGGCAAAATAATGTCTCTGCTTTTGAA
>NW_011494944.1:3964568-3979202 GCF_000754665.1 Bison bison bison | reverse complement strand
CTCCAAGCAATCTTGATTCCAGCTTGTGTTTCTTCCAGTCCAGCATTTCTCATGATGTACTCTGCATATAAGTAAATAAACAGGGTGACAATATACAGCCTTGATGAACTCCTTTTCCTATTTTGAACCAGTCTGTTGTTCCATGTCCAGTTCTAACTGTTGCTTCCTGACCTCCATACAAATTTCTCAAGAGGCAGATCAAGTGGTCTGGTATTCCCATCTCTTTCAGAATTTTCCACAGTTTATTGTGATCCACACAGTCAAAGGCTTTGGCATAGTCAATAAGGGAGAAATAGATGTTTTTCTGGAACTCTCTTGCTTTTTCCATGATCCAGAAGATGTTGGCAATTTGATCTCTGGTTCCTCTGCCTTTTCTAAAACCAGCTTGAACATCATGAATTTCATGATTCACATATTGCTGAAGCCTGGCTTGGAGAATTTTGGGCATTACTTTACTAGCGTGTGAGATGAGTGCCATTGTTTGGTAGTTTGAGCCTTCTTTGGCATTGCCTATAGAAATTTGTTTGCTAGGGCTACCATTACAAAATAACACAGACTGGGTAGTCTTCACGTGACAAATTTGTTTGCTCACACTTCTGGAGGCTAGAAATCCAAGATCAAAGTGTTGGCAGAATCTGGTTTCTTCGGAGGCCTCTCCTTGGCTGGCTGGTAGCTGCTTCTCATTGTCTCCACGCATGGCCTTTCCTCTGTGCACTCCCCTCCTGTATTTGTACCCTAAGCTCTTCTTATGAGGATACCAGTCACACTGGATTTCATGCTAAGTCACTTCAGTTGTTCCTCACTTTTTGTGACCCCATAGACTGTTGCCCACCAGACTCATCTGTCCACGGGATTCTCCAGGCAAGAACAGTGGAGTGGGTTCTTATGCCCTTCTCCAAGGGATCTTCCCAACCCAGGAATCAAACCTGTGTCTCTATGTCTCCTGCATTGGCAGGCAGGTTCTTTACCACTAGCGCCACCTGGGAAGCCCCACACTGGATTAGGGTCCACCCTAATGGCCTGATTTTAATTTAATCATGTCTTTAAAGACCCCGTTTCCAAATACAGTTACCTTCTCAGGTGTGGGGCTTAGGATTTCAATATACAGAATTTTTTTTTTTTTTTTTTTGGAGGGGGCACAATTCAGCCCTAAGCAGCATACTTCTGTATAGTTAATTTAAGTTGAAATATATATTTCTAATTCTTTCTCACCAGAAAAGTAGTCAACAATTCAACACACAAAAGCAGATCTTGCACTCTTTTGTCAAAGCCCTTCAATCTACCCATCTTGCTCAAAATACAAAGTCTTTCCTGTATCCTACAAGACTATTCCATCTGCTCTCTTCAACCTCCTCTCTCTCAGAATCTACTTCCCACTACAATATCACTTGGCTCACTACTTCTGTGCCTTCAGCCTCAGTGACAGACCTCCTTCTGTGTGAAATGAATTTTCCTCTCTTTCCTCCCTTCTTTCAATTATTCTTCCTTTAAATATCATCATCTCATGAGAAAATCTCCGTCTGACTTTCTAATATATAGTCCTTTATCTTGAGTGTTTGAGTGTCTCCCGTGGAGGCATGGGTCAGCAATGGCTTTCCATAGGGATAGAGTCTCTGGCTGCAGCAGACCTGAGTCACACAGCATTACCCACCATAGAGGCTCAGAGCAAATGACCCACAAACTGCAGAACGATTATGCCAAAGAAATTCTTGCACCGTTAAGAAAGTCCTAGTACCCACAACAGACTTTGCAACCCGGGGATCCTGCAAAGGGACTGAGAACCCCAAGGGAATTTGATGTTGGAGGCCAGTGGGATTTGATTACAGAATTTCCACAGGACTGGGAAAACAGACTTGTGGAGGGCACAAATAAAACCTTGCGCACACCAGGAGCCAAGAGAAAGGAGCAGTGTCCCCACAAAAGCCTGAGTCAGACTTGCCTGTGAGTGTCCAGGAGTCTCATGTGGAGGCTTAGGTCAACAGTTTGTCCTCAAGCCACACAATAGGGACAAAACACAGCCCCAGCATCAAGTGGAAAATTGGATTAAATATTTACTGATCATGGCCGTGCCCATCAGAACAAGACCCAGTTTTCCTCACAGTCAGTCTCTCCCATCAGGAAGCTTCCATAAGCCTCTTATCTTTATTTGTCAGAGAGCAGACAGAATGAAAGCCATAATCACAGTAAACTAACCAAACTGATCACATAAACCAAGCCTTGTCCAACTCAATGAAACTATGAGCCATGCTATGTAGGGCCACCCAAGACATACACGTCATGGTGGAGAGTTCTGACAAAACATAGTCCACTGGAGAAAGGAATGGTAAACCACTTCAGTATTCTTGCCTTGAGAACCCCATGAAGAGTATGTAAAGGCAAAAAGATATGATACTGAAATATGAGCTCCCCAGATCAGTAGGTGGCCAATATGTTACTGGAGAATAAATAACTCCAGAAACTATGAAGAGATGGAGCCAAAACAAAAACAATGCCCAGTTGTGGATGTAACTGATGACAGAAGTAAAGTCTGATGCTGTAGCAAGCAATATTGCATAGGAACCTGGAATGTTAGGTGCGTGAATCAAGGTAAATTGGAAGTGGTCAAACAGGAGATGGCAAGAGTGAATCTTGACATTTTAGGAATCAGTGAACTAAAATGGACCAGAACGGGCAAATTTAATTCAGATGACCATTATATCTACCACTGTGGGCAAGAATCCCTTAGAACAAATGGTTTAGCCATCATAGTCAACAAAAGAGTCTGAAATGCAGTACTTGGGTGCAATCTCAAAAATGACACAGAATGATCTCTGGTCATTTCCAAGAAAAACATTCTATATCACAGTAATTCAAGTTTATGACCCAACCACTAATGCTGAAGACACTAAAGTTGAATGGTTCTATGATGACCTACAAGACTTTCTAGAACTAACACCCCCAAAAGATGTCCTTTTCATCATAGGGGACTGACATGCAAAATTAGGAGGTAAAGAGATTACTGGTGTAATGGGAAAGTTTGGCTTTGAAAGACAAAATGAAGCAGGGCAAAGGCTAATAGAGTTTTGCCAAGAGAATGCACTGGTCATAGCAAACACCCTCTTCTAACAACACAAAAGATGACTCTACACGTGGACCCCACCAGATGGTCAGTATCAAAGTCAGATTGATTATATTCCTTGCAGCTGAAGATGGAGAAGCTCTATACAGTCAGCAAACACAAGGCTGGGAGCTGACTGTGGCTCTGATCATGAACTCCTTATTGCCAAATTCAGACTTAAATTGAAGAAAGTAGGGGAAACCAACCACCAGACCATCCAGGTATGACATAAGTCAAGTCCCACATGATTATGCAATAGAAGTGACAAATAGATTCAAGGGATCAGATCTGAGGAGACAGAGTGCCTGAATAATTATAGAAAGAGGCCTGTGACATTGTACAGAAGGCAGTGATCAAGCCCATCCCCCAAAAAAAGAAATGCAAAAAGGCAACATGGTTGTCTGAGGAGGCCTTACAAATAGCTGAGAAAAGACGAGAAGTTAAAGGCAAAGGAGAAAAGAAAAGATGTACACATTTGAATGCAGAGTTCCAAAGACTAGCAAGGAGAGATAAGAAAGCCTTCTTTGGTGATAGATACAAAGAAACAGGGGAAAACAACAGAATGGAAAAAAACTAGAGATCTCTTCAAGAAAATTAGAGATACCAAGGGAACATTTCATGAAAAGATGGGTACAATAAAGGACAGAAATGGTATGGACCTAACAGAAGCAGAAGATATTAAGAAGAGGTGGCAAGAATACACAGAAGAACTATACAAAAAGTATCTTCATGACACAGATAACCACAATGGTGTGATCACTCACCTAGAGCCAGACATCCTAGAGAGCAAGGTCAAGTGGGCCGAAGGAAGCATCACTACAAACAAAGCTGGGGAGGTGATGAAATTCCAGCTGAGCTATTTCAAATCCTAAAAGATGATGCTGTGAAAGTGCTGCACACAATATGCCAGTAAATTTTGAAAACTCAGCAGGGGCCACAGGACTGAAAAAGTCAGTTTTAATTCCAACACCAAAGAAAGACAATGCCAAAAATGTTCAGACTACCACACAATTACACTTATCTCACATGCTAGCAAAGTCATCCTCAAAATTCTCCAAGCGAGGCTTTAATAGTTTGTGAATGGAGAACTTCCAGATGTTGCAAGCTGGATTTAGAAAAGGCAGAGGAGCAAGAGGTCAAATTTCCAACATCCACTGAATCATTGAAAAAGCGAAAGAGTTCCAGAAAAGCATCTACTTCTGCTTTATTGACTATGCCAAAGTCTTTGACTGTGTGATCACAACAAACTGTGGAAAATTCTTAAAAAAGATGGGAATACCAGACCACCTGACCTGCCTCCTGAGAAATCTGTATGCAG
Organism: Bison bison bison; assembly: GCF_000754665.1. Taxonomy (NCBI): domain Eukaryota; kingdom Metazoa; phylum Chordata; class Mammalia; order Artiodactyla; family Bovidae; genus Bison; species Bison bison. Next base: position 3,974,787 of record NW_011494944.1, on the reverse strand, counting down.
ACCAAGAAGCAACAGTTAGAACTCGACATGGAACAACAGACTGGTTCCAAATTGGGAAAGGACATTGTCAAGGTATATTGTCACCCTGTTTATTTAGCTTACATGCAGAGTACATCATGAGAAATACAGGGCTGGATGAAGCACAAGCTGAAATCAAGATTGCCGGGAGAAATATTAATAATCTCAGATACTCAGATGACACCACCCTTATGGAAGAAAGTGAAGAAGAACTAAAGAGCATCATGATGAAGATGAAAGAGGAGAGTGAAAAATCTAGCTTAAAAGTCAACATTCGAAAACCAAGATCGTGGCATCCAGTCCCATCACTTCATGGTAAATAGATGGGGAAACAATGGAAGCAGTGACAGACTTTATTTTCTCTGGTTCCAGAATCACTGCAGATGGTGATTGCAGCCAGGAAATTAAAAGACACTTGATCCTTGGAAGAAAAGCTATGACCAAGCTAGATAGCATATTAAAAAGCAGAGACATTACTTTGCCAACTAAATGAACTAGTTCATTTGACTAGATGAATTAAATGTTCATCTAGTCAAAACTATGGGTTTTCCAGTAGTCACGTATGGATGTGAGAGTTGGATCATAAAGAAATCTGAGCAGCAAAGAACTGATACTTTTGACTGTGGTGTTGGAGAAGACTCTTGAGAGTCCCTTGGATTGCAAGGCGATCCAACCAGTTAATCCTAAAACAAATCGGTTATGAATATTCATTGGAAGGACTGATGCTGTGTCAGAAACTCCAACACTTTTCCACCTAATATGAAGAACTGACTCATTGGAGAAGACCCTGATGCTGGGAAAGATTTAAGGTGGGAGGAGAAGGGGACGACAGAGGATGAGGTGGTTTGATGGCATCACCAACTCCATGGACATGAGTTTGATCAAGCTCCGGAAGTTGGTGATGGACAGGGAAGCCTGGTGTGCTGCAGTCCTTGTGGTCGCAGAGAGTCGGACACAACTGAGTGACTGAACTTTCCTTGTCTTATTTTTTTCTCTGTCACATTATCAACATATTTAATATTTTACTTAGTGATCCCATTTATTATCTGTCTCCCACAAGTCCATATATTTTTTTCTGTTTTATTGACCATTATATTACCTTCATTTTAGAACACTATCAAATTGCAAATATTTAATAAGCACTGCAAATAAAATAAATGATGTTCAATTTGGATTTATCTTCTTTCAAGCTTTCTTGTTCTTACAGTGGGGAGAGGAATACAAGCAGTATATTTCAGGTCTTGGAGGCAGAGAATTAGGCAGAAACTGACTAAAAGACCTGCTAATGCTTGGTTTTGGGCTAGAATCTTATCTATCTGAGCCTCAGGCTACTCAATGAAATTTAAAGGAACAGTGAAGTTAAATCAGTAAAATGACTAACAGTTATATTGTAATTCTAAATTCAAATATGAACTCAGTATTTGAATTGACTAATAAGGTCTGCTCTGGAAAGGATGGCTTTGGAGTTGTCATAAGTGCTAGATGATGTCCAGAGTCAAATACAGGCATACTCATCTTATTGTGCTTCACAGATACTGCGTAGTTTAAAAACGGAAGGTTTGTGACAACTGTATGTGGAGTAAGTCTATTGTCTCTGTTTTTCCAACAGCATTTGCTCATTTTGTGTCTCTGAGTCATATTTTGGTAATTCTTATAATATTTCAAACTTTTTCATTATGATTATATTTGTTATGGTGATCTGTGATCAATGATCTTTGATGTTACTATTGGAATTGTTTGGAGGTAATGGTTTTATTATGATATTCTTTACTGAAGTAGTCTGAAAGTAAACCTGCCGTATCTCCAAGGTGAGCCTGTAATCTGTCTCTATAAACATAAAGTCATACCATGTTGGTTTATTAGCTTGTTTTTCCTTTAATTGCATAAAGATCAGTTTTGAAACCAGTTAAAGAAAAATACAACTTATGTAACTTCTTTTGGTTTCAAAGCTGAAAAACTAATTTAAAAATCATGAAAGATTCTTTACTATGTTTAATACTGTTTTTTTGATCACTTGTATTTGGTTTTATAATTTTATTTTCAATTTTTGCCCTGCTATTTCAAGTTTCTTAGAGAATTGTATGAGTTGGAAGTCACCTTTAAATCAGCTTTTCTATATCTTCAATTATTACAAGCGAGAGAGGTAAAACCGACACTAAAACGTGCCCAAAGACACAGATAGCTATCAGAGACTAGGAACAAATCTGAGATGCAGAAGAAAACTAGCACTGCCTGCCACGTGAGTTTGGGAACATAGCAGTTTTTCACTAAGGAAACCCAGGCTTGGCCGAAGTGATGTGAAATGGTCACAAGGTCACTTAACTGGAAAGGACTTCCTACCTGCAAGTCCACTTCTTTCCCTTATTCTATCCTTAGTCTTCCCTCTTTTTACTAATGAAGGATTACAATCCCGGACTTTGGTCTCCCACTGAGAGGTACCTTGTTGCTTAATAGGGTCTCCTGGTCACAGTGAGAATGAACTAAATGGTGCTTTGTGAAGATTCCTCATGATTTAAATTGACCTGAGCTTGTGAGACCACATTTGAATTTATAACCTAACAAAGTGCCACCATCTATTTTGACAGAACACAACTCATGCGTGATCCACCCTCTCCATTCACAATGTGTACAAAATAATCTTTCTTCTAAGGCTTTTTATATTTCCTGAGAGGAGTTTTCTTCCTCTTGCTTTTTCCTGAATGAGGAAGTGCTTATAATCTCACCTCTTAAATTACATTTTAAGGCCTCACAAACCATAGTAAAGGGACAGAGTCAGCACTAATTTCATAAGCTATCTCTAAGGGAATTAATTACGACCTGACTTATTTTTCTTTTAGAAAGAAGTCGTAAAGGAATCCTGTAAATTTTGAAAAAGGAATAAATTCTTTCTCAAAAGAAGTGAGAACTGTAGTAAAATGTTAAAATAGCACACATTAAAGTTGACTGGAATCTCCCGTAAAATCAAACCAAGGCAAAGGGTAGTAAATATCACTCTGAACAAAAATCAGTCTTTCCAGCAATAAAGCTGATTAATATATTACATTTAAATGTATATTGTGAAAGACAATCTGAGCCAAAATACACAGAAATTCTACATGTCAAGAAAAAGGATTTTGAGTCAAATTTAATATGCTTTCTCAAAATTAACACTCAAAAGAGAAAAGATACTGATTTTTTTCTGAAAAGCTTATACATACCGGAGAAATAGTTAAAGCAAGATGTTACCTCAAAAAAAGTAGGGTCACTTTACCTGTCATCATATGAAATGGAAATATAATTATTTCTTTGTAAATTTTTTATTGTAGTAAAAGTTATGTGATATAAAACATACTATTTTACCATATTTAACTGTACAGTTCAGTGACAGTAAGAATATTCACATTACCATCATCCATCTCCCCAGTTTTTCACCTCCCTAAACTGAAACTCTGTACCTTTTAAACACAAACTCCCCATTTTCCTTCCCCACCTCCCCAGCCCCTGACCTCAGGTATCTATCAAGGCCTGTGTACTTTCTGACTCTATGAATTTCACTATTCTATGTACCTTGTGTAAGTGGAATAAAACAGTATTTGTCTGTATTTACTGTATATTGGAGAAGGCAATGGCACCCCACTCCAGTACTCTTGCCTGGAAAATCCCATGGACGGAGGAGTCTGGTGGGCTGCAGTCCACAGGGTCACTAAGAGTCAGATACGACTGAGTGACTTCACTTCACTTCACTGTATATTGGACTATATTTTAGGGTTAATATATGTCCTACAAACAGATTAGGACATATAATTTTTCCATTTTTCTCCATGTGTTATTCAGTAAGTTCTCATTAATTACCTATTTTATACATAGGAATGTTATATGTCAATCCCAATATCCCAATTCATCCCACTCTCCGCCCCTTCCCTCTCATGGTGCTCAAACGTTTGTTCTCTATGTCTACTTTGCAAATAGATTCACCTGTACCATTTTTCAACATCACTAATTATTAGAGAAATGCAAATTAAAAACTAGTTATGTTATTAATATTTTTAATTGAACATATAGCATCATATATATATATAAGTATATAAAGTATCATTTCTAAACTTTCCACATGAAGCTTCTCTGTATCATAATTTTCTTTCAATCAATTAAAATGTTATTTCTTGTTTTAATATCTATAAAACAAGGTATATATGATTGAAAGACTTGTTACATAAATTCTATTCATATATCTCATGGTGTTCTCCTTGCCACAATTAAAAATAATACATGATAGAAATGATTTTAAATAGTAGAAAGTGCAGCAGTTAGAGAAGGAGGCACTTGGCTTAGACTAAACCCTGACAGTAACTTAATTTATCATTTGCCAGGTTGCATATATGTGGTCTGTGATTCTCTCATACGGGTGCACTGTAAGATGTGAAGTGCCAGTGTGTCGTTTTATGCCAAGCAAAACATGAGCCAGATAATATTTTAACAACTTTAACAGAGTTTTTTAAAGTTCCAAGAATCCTTGTGTTCTACAAACTTGTACATACTCTAGCTCATTGGGGGCTACGACCAGCATTTAAAATGTTACCAGTCAGGCTTAAAATATAAGATTTAATGCAGATTATCAATACTGCCACATTCCCTCAAGAAAAAACAATAAAAACTTTCTAATTTCCTTCAAAATTAATACAGGAAGAGAAAGAGATATCCGAGAGAATCTTTCAACACTTGGTAGACAAAAATACAAGACCCAAGTTATGTAACCTTCAGCAAGTTCTTTGGCTAAGTTTATAACACTTGGAAACCTCTAATTTGCATGTGCTTTCTTTGGATTTTTAAGTCTGTCCAATTTTGTCTGGTTTTAGAACATCATCACTATAGGTCAAACAACTCTTGAAATTTTGGCAAGTTCCTCCAATCCACTCTGATGAGTTGAAGCTACACTTTCCCACCTATCTTCATTTTTCAAACAAAATGCATTAGTGAAAATCATAGGGATTTACAATGAGTGAGTTAAAGATCTTTCTCTGTTTCATTTGATACTAGATTTAAAAATATGTGATGAGGTTAGCTGTGAGTATTGGTTGGCATCCATAAAAATATTTTGTACCCTTAAGTAGGGAAAGTCTCTGACTATGGTATGATAGAACCTTCAACAAAATTTATTTTGGCAACGTTATTACTTTTTAAGTGTTTATTACTGTTATATTTAATTTATGTCTTTGTGTCTGCGATGACTTAAATAAACATACATATCTTATTTCCTTTGAGATTATCAGAAATTGTCACTAAATAGACATTTACTACTAATTAGTTTATTAATAAAAAATAAGTTCTTTTTGTAAACTCTCCGTTGGATAAATTGCTGAAAGTAAGAAGCTGCTTTCCTGTAAAGTAAAATAAAACTACATTAATTTGTATTTAGACATGCAGAAAGAAAATTTGGGTATTTCATTCAATATTAAACCTGTTTTCTTGTGCTACTCATTTTATTGACAATAATTGAAAACTGAGAGAAGTGAAAACTTATACTCTTTATTGATTAATTAGTCCATTATAACTTTTTGTAGCTTCAATCATATTAAATTATCCAGCTAAACATATGCCTTTTTTTAATAGCTAAAAGTATTCCTAAGGATAGATATAAGAATATTTTTTCCAAAGCTATAAACAGATACATATAAAGTTTCTTTTGTCTGAAATATACACCTCCCAAGTTTCCATTTTCCAGAAAAGGCAGAGGGACAAGTTACATATTGTGAAAGCCACTTTACAGGTGGCTTTATTTAGATGGTCGTTTTTAATATATTAGAGGAAGGATAACTTTGTATATAACATAATGGGGACCCAGAGTTGAGAACTTTTGCATCAGGCACAAGTGAACCGATTCTGAGTGTTACACCAGGCTGTGTGACTGCTGTATGACAGGACTTTACATAGTCTTCTGCATGGGAAGACTGAGAAAGGACCCATCAATGGAAGGAGAGCTGAGACATTCCATGATTACCTCTGCAGTGGGAGATGATCTTTCAGCAGAATCATGAAGATTTTTTTCCTTCCTTAATAAAAGAGAAAACTATTAAAAAAAAAGAATATTTTTTCCAGGTTTGCACATTGTTACTTTGAAATCTAAAAATACTTTGGATGTATTTTCAATAGTATTCATAGGATCTTAGAGCACTTGTTAGTGGACCTGTACAAAATAAGTCTAATTTATACAAAAGTTCCTCTGGCTTGGGAGTGACAACATAATAATTCATAAATGTGTTCCACATATACTTTTAAAATAAGGATAGATCATCTCAATAAGTCCTATGCCTTTCTATTATTATTTTTCTCATCCAGGTGCTTTAGTGGGGCTTCCTATGTATTTGTGAGACTGCAGTGAACTGTAAGTCTATCCCAGAATCCTTGGAGAGTTTGTCATACTCTAGATTCCTATGATTCTGTCTCTCCGAACAAAACTAACTTGTTCAGGGTGACCTTTCCTTAAATACCCATTCTGTTGAATTCCTTAGAGGTGACATGTTACACTCTTAAATAATGCACACATTTTTACAGATTTCTAAAGTCAAAGCCCTCATTTGGAAGTGGGCATAAGTTTCAGACTTTTTTTCATATTGATTGGAAAGAGTTTTGAGCAGGTAAGCTAGTATATGATTTTAGAATCATATTTTATTATGTAGCTACTTGCCATTTAATATGCATTGATCTACTCTGGAGAGAACTGACATAAACACAATACAGAGGTTAAGATGGTTTTCCAGGATGACTTGGTTCAACTAATAGATGTCTGAACAACAGGAGACACCCATCACATGAACTTTGGACTTGACCCACATTTATACAACGGGGCCTCTGTTTCAGAGAGGAAAAGAATGATGCATATATGGCTGGTATTTCAAGGAAACACTGGCCTGTCTGGCCTGCCATTTAGTGGGGTACACTGTTGAGTCAGCGGGGAGACTTCCAGGTATGTACTGGTCTATTCTGATGTAAGCAGCAAATCAACTTTTGGCCAGGCAGTGCCCAAGCAACACAAATTTACTGGATGCCATCTCATCCATAGAATTCAATGTGTACGCAGTGAAAGAGGTGGGGATGCTACTAATTTCAACCTTTTAGAAATTTTGAGAGGATAAGGATACTTTCTTTTTAAAAGAAAAACAGCTTGAGAAGAGAGTGGGACATTAGGAACCAAAAATAGCCGTGCAACACAGTACAGACTTAGCAGAGAACTCACGTTCTATTTTAGGTTCCACTGAGATGATCCAAATGTACCTGTGAATAGTCAGCGTGCTAATTTCTTGTTAATTCTCTTCCTTCTACCTCAGAGCATCTTTTCCCTTTATTTTTAATGCTGCTGTTCTAAAATAGCTAGTGAATAAAAGTTTTAGTCGCTCACTCTTGTCCAACTTTTTGCCACCCCATGGACTGTAGCCCGCCAGGCTCCTTTATCCTTGGAATTCTCTAGGCTAGAATACTAATTGGGTAGCCACTCCAATTAGGTAGATCCCCTGGATTGAACCCAGGTCTCCTGCATTGCAGGCAGATTCTTTACCATTTGAGCAGCCAGGGGCTATATGCTCTCTTAAAATAGTCCTCATCTTAGCAAACATTGTTGAGATAAGTTAGCTGTTGTCCAGATACAGACAATCAAAATCCATAAGAATTACTTTGGATCCTGGGACTTGAGTCTCTGGTATAAATACATTAGTTTCTCCTAAAAAAATACAAGGATGGATTTCCCCTTCCTAAAGAGTTTCTAAGTTTATATCGAACGTTTAGAAACTGGCAAATATACAAAATTCAACACTCTTCATTTTCCATCTGCATTTTATACAATCTTGGGCCACATTACTCATCACACCAACCTTTCATCCTTGTGAAGTGGATCTTTTTGGTTTCTCCTGATAAATCACTTCCTAAATTTCTCCTGATTCTCCTTTGTTCTAGTACTGGTGTTCTTCAATTAAAGCTTATCCCAAAGGCCATAAAAACTTTATTGACAATCACTGCTCTCAAAAAATCTTTCCATTACAAAACATCTACATTCCTATTGTTCAGTCCTTGTAATTCAGTACTCATTGATAGAATCATTTGTAATTATATAACAGTAATATAATTGTGTATTATTTATACTGAAGACACTGTTTAGATACTAAACAACAAATTGTATTTAATCCTCCCAGAAACCAAATGAGGTAGACATCTTTTTAGAAGAGGAGGGGCAGATACTGGTATCCTCCCCAGCAATCAGAGGCATGCTCATGATGTTGACCAGCATATTCCCCTGTGAAGAATATGAGATTTTTATCTTCTATAGTACCTAGTTTGTGTATGTATGTGTTTTAACACTAAATAGTGACTGGCACAATGTCAAAATTAAATAGTAATTATATATGGATATACATGGTCTCATATTATTTCACAATTACCTTGAGATCTGAAAGGAAATAAGAAAGAAGAACCACAAGAGAGAACGGAAGTTCTCTACATCAGCACATTTATGTGATATCTGAGAGTTCCGGAAGAGCCAAATCAGTTAATATTTGGATGTCCAGGCATTTCTGCTTTAACTTATATTGCAGATACAACTTTTATATGTATTTGTAACTCTTCCTTCCACCTTTCCAAAAGGGTGAATCCAGAAGGGTGCAGGATGGCAGACAAAAACAGAAATGATGAGAAGATAATTACATGCCCAACCACACCAGAACAATTGCTCCAAGACCTGATATAGTGAGAAGGATGCCATGAATCATGAGGTAAAAGACAGCTTCAGAGTTAAGTGGCTAACCACAGAAAACTGCGTGTAAGCCAATTAGCCCTTGAGAGACAGAGAGAGTCCACAAATGCACAGCATGCATTTTGTAACCACTCACCTGGGAACAGGAGATAGTAATTGCAAAAATGAGATCATGAAAGTGTTTACCCTGTGTCCATATCAGGAGATGCTGGCAAAATGTTAACTGTGCCAAGAATAAAAGATAAAAATAAAAAAAAAAGTGAGTGATTACATACTCCAGATGAATTTACTGCCAACCCTAAAAATAACTTTCTTGCCCAGTTTAAGTCTGATGGTATTTTCAGTGCTACAATAGTAGAAAAACAAAGCAAAAAAATACCCAAAACAATATGTCTTTCTTTCTTTCATGATTTTCTCTCTTTCTCCCTACTCATACTCACTCACACCGATAACAGGAAAGAACATGTATATAGTATAGGGGTGGGCTATGTGTCTAAAACGACTTTCTGTGAATCTGTTCTACATAAATATCTTTCAGGCAGATGACCAATGACTTTTATGAAATGCATGGGGTCCAAACGTTTGACTTTTCTTTATATTTCATATGCAGTATTGTGTTTATTAGAAAACTAATGAATAGTGAAGTACTGATTCATTAGTGATAACACAGCTTATTGTCATTATCAGCTTAGCAGTTGCTGCCATAAAATGTCCCTCTCTGTCTCCACTTTTACAAATACAATGTAATTAAAAAAAAATTATTTGATTCATACTTTCTTTTTCTTTAAAAAATATTAAGTGCCCTTGAATCACATTTCTAAAGATTTTTACATTTTTGCTTTGACAAGTTCACACTTGTAGTAGGCATTTATATGTCATTCCCAAATAATGTTCCAAAAAGAAATCCCAACATGGTGGAAAGCTATTAATACTATTTATATAGCTACATGGGCTTCTCAGATGGTGCTAGGGGTAAAGAACCCACCTGCCAATGCCAGAGACTCAAGAGATGTGGATTCAATCCCTGGGTTGGGAAGATCCCTGGTAGGAGGGCATGGCAACCCACTCCAGTACTCTTGCCTGGAGAATCCCATGGACAGAGGAGCCTGGCAGGCTACGGTCCATGGGGTCGCACAGAGTCAATCACAACTGAAGTGACTTAGCCTGCATGCATGCAAATGTACAGCTACATCAGTTCAGTTCAGTTGCTCAGTCGGGTCCGACTCTTTGTGACTCCATGAATCCCAGCACGCCAGGCCTCCCTGTCCATCACCAACTCCCGGAGTTCACTCAGACTCACGTCCATCGAGTCAGTGATGCCATCGAGCCATCTCATCCTCTGGCGTCCCCTTCTCCTCCTGCCCCCAATCCCTCCCAGCATCAGAGTCTTTTCCAATGAGTCAACTCTTCACATGAGGTGGCCAAAGTACTGGAGTTTCAGCTTTAGCATCATTCCTTCCAAAGAAATCCCAGGACTGATCT
>NW_011494944.1:3964047-3964454 GCF_000754665.1 Bison bison bison | reverse complement strand
GCATCAATTCTTTGGCGCTCAGCCTTCTTCACAGTCCGACTCTCACATCCATACATGACCACAGGAAAAACCATAGCCTTGACTAGATGGACCTTAGTTGGCAAAGTAATGTCTCTGTTTTTCAATATACCATCTAGGTTGGTCATAACTTTCCTTCCAAAAGTAAGCATCTTTTAATTTCATGGCTGCAGTCACCATCTGCAGTGATTTTGAAGCCCAGAAAAATAAAGTCTGACACTGTTTCCACTGTTTCCCCATCTATTTCCCATGAAGTGATGGGACGGGATGCCATGATCTTCGTTTTCTGAATGTTGAGCTTTAAGCCAACTTTTTCACTCTCCTCTTGCACTTTCATCAAGAGGCTTTTGAGTTCCTCTTCACTTTCTGACATAAGGGCGGTGTCATCT
>NW_011494944.1:3951315-3963947 GCF_000754665.1 Bison bison bison | reverse complement strand
CATAAGGGTGGTGTCATCTGCATATCTGAGGTTATTGATATTTCTCCCGGCAATATTGATTCCAGCTTGTGTTTCTTCCAGTCCAGCATTTCTCATGATGTACTCTGCATATAAGTTAAATAAGCAGGGTGATAATATACAGCCTTGACATACTCCTTTTCCTATTTGGAACCAGTCTGTTGTTCTATGTCCAGTTCTAACTGTTGCTTCCTGACCTGCATACAGATTTCTCAAGAGGCAGGTCAGGTGGTCTGGTATTCCCATCTCTTTCAGAATTTTCCACAGTTTATTGTGATCCACACAGTCAAAGGCTTTGGCATAGTCAATAAAGCAGAAATAGATGTTTTTCTGGAACTCTTGCTTTCTCCATGATCCAGTGGATGTTGGCAATTTGATCTCTGGTTCCTCTGTCTTTTCTAAAACCAGCTTGAACATCAGGAAGTTCACAGTTTACGTATTGCTGAAGCCCGTCTTGGAGAATTTTGAGCATTACTTTACTAGCATGTGAGATGAATGCAATTGTGCGGTAGTTTGAGCATTCTTTGGCATTGCCTTTCTTTGGGATTGGAATGAAAACTGACCTTTTCCAGTCCTGTGGCCACTGCTGAGTTTTCCAAATTTGCTGGCATATTGAGTGCAGCACTTTCACAGCATCATTTTAAGGATTTGAAATAGCTCAACTGGAACATACTGTGAATTTAAAGAATGTGAATTACTTTAGGCAAAAAAGAATGTGTCTATGAATTAGCCCATGGACAGAGGACCCTGGTGGGCTGCAGTCCATGGGGTAGCAAACAGTCATGCATGACTGAGTGACTAATTACACACGAATTAGCCTAAATATATACAATATCATGGTGAGCTTTATATGTTACTTAAAACTAAACAAAACTTTCCTTTTAGTATTTATCCATGATAATGAATTTTCTTTAGCTACTTACTACCACTTAGCATAGGAAGTCGAGATTAAATGTATATTCTAACTGGTTCATGAACTATATTTGTACCTTTAAGTCCACTTTGACTTCGACTGCATAGTCATATGATTTGCAATTAATGCTGCATGGTAAAATTCTTTAGATACAATTTGCCATAAGAGAAAATGACAAAAACTCTTTTTAAAAATTATACATACATTTTTGTGTAGAAAGAGCAAACTATATTTCACTTCACTTATGAAAGGTTTAAAATATGATCATGTGTTCTTAGGTTTTGTTGCTAATTTGGGAACTATACCACAGGAGAGGTTTTGAAGGCAATTAATTTCTAGGGAATAAGAAAAAACAACTAGATTAAAAAAACAAATCTCTAATATAAATATAGAAGGTCACCACCTTATAAATAGATTATTTTGATAAAATTCATTTATAAGTCAATAGTTTGAAAGTTGGTGTACATGCTTACCCAGGCTTCCCTGGTGGCTCAGTGGTGAAGAATCCTCCTGCCAATGCAGGAGACACCAGTTTGACCTCTGGGTTAGGAAGTTCCCTTGGAGGAGGAAATGGCAACCCACTCTAGTATTCTTGCCCGGAGAATTCCATGGACAGAGGAGCCTGGCGGGCTACAGCCCATGGGGTTGTAAAAGAGTCGGACACAACTGAGTGACTAAAATCACATCGTCATACATACTCACAGAGGGAGCAAAGGTGAAAACATTTGTTAAATCTGACACATTATAACTAAAAACCAGTGGAAAAGGACATTCTTAAAATAAGATTTTAGTGCTTATTTCCTAACTCTTGAACTCCTTTACTACTCCACGTAGTCGCTGTTCAGTCGCTAAGTTGTGTCCAACTCTTTGTGACCCTGTGGACTGTAGTACACCAGGTTTCCCTGTCCTTCACTATCTCCCGGAGTTTACTCAAATTCACATCCATTGAGTTGGAGATGCTCTCTACCCATCTCATCCTCTGCTCCCCCTTCTGTTTGCCTTCAATCCTTCCCAGTCTCAGGGTCTTTTCCAATGAGTCAGTCTTCACATCAGTTGGCCAAAGTGTTGGAGCTTCAGCTTCAGCATAGTCCTTCCGATGAAATTCAGGGTTGATTTCCTTTAGTGCCTCAGTCAATATTTTAAATTTATGACAGTATGGTTATTAAATAAAAGAACAATCTGAAAAATAATATCTACAGGGTGATGACATTTGGGTGAGAAAAGCTAAGTCTGAATAAAACCATATATTTATCTATGTTTAAATACCTGTGTGACAGAATAGTATCTTAAAATAATCTTTCAGTTTCTCTATATTCCTCTTTTTCTTACATAAACCCCAAGGACATTTTCTGCTTCAGGAAACAGAAACATATATTCAAGGAAACTCCTGACTGATGCCTAGGATAGAAAGATTTGGGTTTGTGCTCCAAGAGACAATTTTTCTGCTCACAATTCTAATGAAAGTGCGTTCAGAGAGAAAGGAACCAGAAGACCAAGGTCTTCAGTTGAAACAGAGGAAGGCTCTCAATAGGACCAAGGAGTGGAGGAGCAGAAGGACCTTGGGCTGCACTTGTGCTAGTGCCAAGAGAGAAACCTTCCATCCAGCCTTGGAGATGTTTGTAATCCCCTGAGCAACGGTCTGAGAATTGAACACCATGTGTGGTGGTGATCAGAAAAGAAGCACTTGAGTCAGCTCAGTTCAGTTTAGTCACTCAGTCATGTCTGACTCTTTGCGACCCAATGGCCACACCAGGCCTCCCTGTCCATTAACAACTCCCAGAGTTTACTCAAACTCATGTCCACTGAGTTGGTGATGCCATCCAACCATCTCATCCTCTGTTGTCCCCTTATTCTCCCACCTTCAATCTTTCCCAGCATTAGGGTCTTTTCAAATGAGAAAGCTCTTTGCGTCAGGTGGCCAAGTACTGGAGTTTCAGCTTCAACATCAGTCCTTCCAAAGAACATTCAGGACTGATCTTGTTTAGGATGGACTGCATGGATCTCATTGGTGTCCAAGGGACTCTCAAGGGTCTTCTTCAACACCACAGTTCAAAAGCATCAATTCTTCCGTGCTCAGCGTTCTTTATAGTCCGACTCTCACATCCATACATGACCACTGGAAAAACCATAGCCTTGACTAGATGGACCTTTCTTGGCAAAGTAATGTCTCTGCTTTTTAATATGCTGTCTAGGTTGTTCATAACTTTCCTTCCAAGGAGCATCTTTTAATTTCATGGCTGCAGTCACCATCTGCAGTGATTTTGGAGTCCAGAAAAATAGTCTGCCACTGTTTCCCCATCAATTTCCCATGAAGTGATAGGACCAGATGCCATGATCTTAGTTTTCTGAATGTCGAGCTTTATGCCAACTTTTTCACTCTCCTCTTTCGCTTTCATCAAGAGGCTCTTTAGTTCTTCTTCACTTTCTGCCATAAGGGTGGTATCATCTACATATCTGAGGTTATTGATATTTTTCCCAGCAATCTTGATTTCAGCTTGTGCTTCATCCAGCCCAGCACTTCTCATGAATAGAAGTTACTTCATGAATAAAAGTACTCTGCATAGAAGTTAAATAAGCAGGGTGACAATATACAGCCTTGATGTACTTCTTTTCCTATTTGGAACCAGTCTGTTGTTCCATGTCCAGTTCTAACTGTTGCTTCCTGACTCGCATACAGATTTCTCAAGAGGCAGGTCGGGTGGTCTGGTATTCCCTTCTCTTGAAGAATTTTCCACAATTTATTGTGATCCACACAGTCAAAGGCTTTGGCACAGTCAATAAAGCAGAAATAGATGTTTTTCTGGAACTCTCTTGCTCTTTTGATGATCCAGCAGATGTTGACATTTTGATCTCTGGTTCCTCTGCCTTTTCTAAAACCAGCTTGAACATCTGGAAATTCATGGTTCATGTGTTGCTGAAGCCTGGCTTGGAGAATTTTGAGCATTACTTTACTAGCATGTGAGATGAGTGCAATTGTGCGATAGTTTGAGCATTCTTTGGCATTGCCTTTCTTAGGGATTGGAATGAAAACTGACTTTTTCCGAGTCAATTAGGGATTTCTAAAGACCGTCAGCAATGGCAAAATGCAGGGGAAAATCCTAAAATGAAACACATCAAAGGGAATAGTCTTTACGTCAAGGGTGGCTTGTAGAACTGAGCGATGAAGGACTCAGGGAGAATTTCTCCATTATTTCTGATTTAAAGATTTATGAAAAGAAAATATCTTTTAGTGTTTTGTGTAATTAAAATAATTTTAAATCTTTGAGAAGTTGGAATCAAATATTTAAGAAAACATTTTCTTGACAGCTGAGTATTTTTAAAAGAGAAAGTTTGGAAAGTTATGAGCTAAATGTTTGTCTCCCTACACTCCCCCCTCCCCTACAGCCTCAATTCAGATGTTGCAATTCTGACCTCCAAAGTGAGGTATTAAGAGGTGGCCTTTGCAAGGTGATTAGGTTATGGGGTGGAGCCCTCAGGATTTGGATTTGTGCCCTTATGGAAGAGACCTCATAGATCTCTCTCTTTCCTGCCACAACTGAGGACATTGTAAGAGGACAGTGAACTGTGAACTAGGAAACTAGCTCTCACCAGACACTGAATCAGCCGGTACCTTGATCTTAGACTGTGGGAAACAAATTCTGTTGTTCATAGGCCATTAGTCTGTGGTAGTTTATTATTACAGCCTGCATGGACTGAAAAAGGAAGCAAGTAAGATATTTACTGAAATTCTAAATGGTTCTTTTGAGTATTGCTAAGAGAATTATAATTTGTGCTAGTCAGTCACCTGTAATTTCACGGTCAAACATTAATCTCCTTTCCTTTGCTACAGTCACATCTCTAATTATTTGTAAAAATAATGTATTTATCAGACATAATTTAGGTTTATTTGAGGGAGATGGAAAAACAGTCAAAATTGGAAGAGAAAAGGGAAGAAAGCAGCTGACTAAAAAGGATATGTGCACATGACACTTGCAGCTTATTGTTCTGCAGTACAATTTCTGTATGCTAGCGGGTGATGCTATCCTTTTATATAAATTACATAACTAACTGTTCAAAATAACTTTACTAGATAGGTGTTGTTATCACTGCATTTTTACAAGGACTCAATTGAGGGACAAAAATCTGAGTAACTTGTTCAAGGTCATAGAACTCTAAGTGGTAAAGAAAAGTAAACCTGGAAAGTCTAGCTCTAGAACAGTACTGAGAGCATAATATCACATTTATTTCAGTTTATATAATAATAATTTGCATAAATGAAATAAACTGAAGCTAGATATGGAAAGACAGAGAACGTGGAATATATCAATATAAAAGAAATGATGCAGGAAATCTATTTTGGATCAAACTCTTCCTCAAATTGACACTAGGTGGCAGTCGTGGCTCAGGACAACTTATTGTCAGGAACAAGAGGGTTAAATAATAGGGTTTGGGGTGGTTATGAACAGGAAACTGGGCGGACCAGAAACTGTTCAACCTCGTTCAAATGTATGAGATGTTTATAAGTCATATACAACTCTTAAAGGGACATTTCTTTGGGTTAAGATAAGTGTGGACTATCTTTTAACATTTTAATTACTTCCTTCTGTGACCTCAAAAGCTATGTCTTCAATGACTAATATCATTATCTTGATAAAGAAATAATCCCATTCACAGTATCATTTGTATATGTAAGTTGATAAAAAGACTTCATCCTTTTGCTCCAGGGTCATTATTAAAAAGACGACAATGCAACTAAGATGAAAATAGAAATAGCTGTGCCATTGCAAAGAGCTGACTGATTTGAAAAGACCCCGATGCTGGGAAAGATTGAGGGCAGGAGGAGAAGGGAACGATGGAGGATGAGATGGTTGGATGGCATCACCGACTCGATGGACATGGGTTTTCGGTGGACACCGGGAGTTGGTGATGGACAGGGAGGCCTGACGCGCTGTGGTTCATGGGGTTGCAAAGAGTTGGACACGACTGAGCGACTGAAATGAACTGAACTCGGCTATAATCAAGTGATATTTAACTAAGGAATCTAGAAGTACTGAGCTCCATCTTTGCCTAACTGCTTTGCCACCATGAAGTTCCTGAGAAAGATATACTCACAGTGTGAAAGTTGCTCAGTCATGTCCAACTCTCTGTGACCGCATGGACTATACAGTCCATGGAGTTCTCCAAGCCAGAATATTGGAGTGAGTATCCCTTCTCCAGCAGATCTTCCTAACCCAGTAATTGAATCAGGGTCTCCTGATTGTGGGCTGATTCTTTATCAGTTATGCTATCAGGGAAGCCAGATATACTCACAAGAGGCAAATAAAAATGATAAACAAGTCCCACCTCTTCTTTATAAATTAAGTAACAGCTAATTGGGCTTCCCAGTGGCACTAGTGGTAAAGAATTCTGCAATGCAGGAGACATTGGAGACACAGGTCCAGACCTGGGTCAGGAAGATCCCCTAGAGGAGGGCATGGCAACCCACTCCAGTATTCTCACCTGGAGAATCCCATGGACTGAGGAGCCTGGTGGGCTACAGCCCATGGGGTCACACAGAATCGAATGTGACTGAACTGACTTGGCAGCTGTAGCAGCTAATTACCTCCAATTTAGAACTTGCTGGAAGACTGGATTAACAAATGATTTGGGCTCAAGAACTAAGTGGAACTTGGGCCATTTTTAGATCTCTATTCTTACTACCAATTGGTTTCCAAAATGAAATAAATAAGTTTATCTATAAAAGTCTAAATTCTTCCTGTCCTGTAGGAAAAGATGAGAGCTCAGGACAGCTAGCCTGCATGAAGAGGCCTCATCTGGGCTTATGTTACCCTATGGAGGCAGGGCAAGAACAGAAAATATAGCAGCAAAGTCCGAGAGAGAGAGAGAGCCACACTCAAGTGTTGGAACTTTTTGCACAAAGTGACCATGAAACTAGTAAATGTGATCTAATCACTATTCTGGAAACTGTTGCGATAAAAATAACAACTCCACATTTTGTCAAGTAGTCCCAAGCATGTGAGGAGAGGAGTGAGAACTATGTCCCTCCATCACTGCACAAACAAATAAAGATAACAATATGCATTTTATTGTTTTTAGACCTATACTACTCTATACAAGAGCCATAGTCATCAGCAGCTATTAAGCACTTGAAAATGTTAATGAGAAACAGGTTAGACTGAGGAATTGAATCCTTTATTTGATTTTATTTTAATTAATTTCCATTTAAAACCTGAAGCAGTGTAGATTATTTTTCTGTAGGAAACTTGCTTTACTATAACAGTAATAGTTCATAAAATTTGCTATGTTATAGTAAGTATGTTGATAGCACATCCTTTCTAGTACTACGGATGCATACATTGTATCAATCAAACCAATGTCAATGGATTGATTGAATTCAGATGATTTTTGTAATGTGTTTACATGAATTTTTTATTCAGCAACACAAGTGCTACCTATGTAAATTGTAATCAGTATTTAAATGGAAATATGATTTTAATAATAATATACTTAAATTATTTTTTGCATTAAAATAAGTATGGCTAATTTTCAAATTTAAAATAAATGTATACATCTGATACAAGGCTGTTTGAAAAAGAAGCTGGTATTTTGATAGGAAGAGTAAAGAAAGAAACTAGAGGAATATAAGTCAAAATTTAATAATGACAGGCAATTAAATTTTGGGGAGCAGATCAAAACAAAACAGCTGCTTGATTGCTGTATGAAATTTTTTAAAGATAATAAAATGGAGAAAAATTGAGATATTTTTAGAAAACACATAGTAAATTTGATAATTAAATGTTAAATAAATTTTAAATGATTTTTAAAATAGGAACTGAGTTTTTAACCTTGGCAAGCTATAAAATAGCTTGCATTTTTGTGCACACACACACAAAAAGCATTTTTAGGTTGATGTTAAAAATAATTATGTTAGTGATAGTAATTTTGCTAGATAATTATGAGGAAAAAAGACTGAAAACCACAAAAAGTTAAAAATTTCAATTAAACTATCAAACAATTACAGTAGAACAAACTCTTTCTAAAAAATGTTAAAGATCAATTGATAAATAAGTTTAAAAAATCAAGATCTTTTCTTTACATTTAGAGGAGTCATGCTATAGGAGATACCTCAATTAATGCTGTGGTTACAATTTGTCTGAAAGGGTTTTTAAATTTACAAGGAAATAAAATATAAAAATTTAAATTACCTGCATGGCTCTCAGAATACTTCCACTGAGCTGTGTTCATCTAAGCTATATTCAGAAGAACCTGGGGAATTGAACTGAGCTCTTGAGAATTTTGGAGTCTTATTTTGATCTTAACATTCGTACAATGCTTGATTCTAGGGTACAATTTCAGAATGAAAGACAATGTAACATATATTCCCCTCTTAACAGAATATGTATTGGTTTCTCATACTCGTTAAGTATAATTTCCTTGGTGTACTGTATCCACATTAATTCCCTTCAAATCTTGACTGCCCCTCCCTGTCCTTGTCCTCTACAACCACTATACTGTTTCCCTAGACCTTCTACATAAAACTCTAATCCCCACATCCCCCTCGTCTAGAAGTCTTATCTTTTTTCTATCCACGTCCCTAAAAAGCCACTACTGCCCTCTTTTTCTTCCCTTTCTCCATTGTACACACATCTGCTGATGCTAATTGGCTTCCTTTAAGGTCTCTTAGAAAGAATCAGACATTCTAATCACCAGAGAGGTTATCATTTAGTCCATCTGGTTCTGAAAACTTTAAGAAGTTACTATCTGCTTAATGAAAGACATGTCTCCTCACCTTTGTATAAACTTACAAAGAGGAAAGAAAACTGTGCATTCATGCTTCCCTTGCCTTCAATTTGTGGCTCAGAAAAAAAAAATCAGAATTATTATGGAACATGAGTCAAAGAGCTAAACCAAATGGACATATTTATCAGGCAAGGATTGATTTAAAAAGTGTTTTTGAAGATTAGCATGCAGGGAAGGACAAAGTTTAATGTTAAAAACATGATCTGCAAAACTGAAATGTTGTGTTTTAACAAATTAAGTTTGAAATTGTTTTAATTGGTGTGTACATGTGGAAACAATAGAAAACCATGAACTAGAAAATACATCTATTCAATTTTGAATGCACCCAGGCATTTTATGAATTATTTTATATTAGAATTCAAGGCAAGAGAATATATAGCTCTTTAGTAACAGCAACTTTATCCTAAAATTAGTTTCTCTTTCTTTTCCATAGGCCTAGCAGAAACAAGAAATAATTTTGCAATGGTTTTCATGTAAATATTTGTGTTTATATTATGCTATTTAGGGTAATCACTCCATTTTCTGATTCTTTTTAATGAGAAAATGCAGAATTCTAAGATTTCCAGTCTTTAAAAAAATATTTTTTTCTTATTCTTTAGACTGATTACTTAATGCTGTAAGATACCTATCTCTGAATAATGTCTCAGTTTTCTTCAAACAGGGATAATAATAATATCTACATCATGGTGCTGTTTGGAGGATGCAATGAGATAATGTTCTGACACAGAGCTATGCCAATACTGTTATTATTATCATTGTCCTTATCTGATCACTTTCAGCATACTTGTTTTGCATTTCATTTTCAAATATTTCTTAGAACATTTTTCTGCATAACGTTGCATTACATCATAAGTACATCTAACGTTTGCAACTTGAACTCTATATCCCCTTGGAAAAAAGAGGAGTAACAACTTTATTGATCCATGAGTCCCATGTTTATAATGGCAGCATTTCTGAGTCTGACAGCAGAGTCTGAGGTGTATCTTTTTCATGCAACATACCCCTATTAGAGGAATAAAAATTGATTACTGGGCTAACGGAAGGATCATTTTGTTTCTTTGTTTTTACTTTTTATTAGAGTGAAATATACTTTACAGGCAACAAAGTGAAGTTGCTCAGTCATATCCGACTCTTTGCGACCCCATGGACCAAAGCCCACCAGGCTCAAAGAAATTGCCTAAGATCACTTTTATAAATGCAGTATTTGTCTTAACTGCTAATTTCAGAACTTAATTCTGACATTATAAGGAATTTGGTCCGGTTGGTCAAAATCTGCCTTTTGGCAATTTCTCTTCATTAGCTATGAGTCTCTTAGCTTAAAATCAAGTCTATTCCTCTCTTACAAAGAAGTGAGAGAAATGCCTGGGACTTTGTGGATGTCTTTAGTGCCATGTAGCTTTGTACAGACTCCAAAAGCATTGGCAGAAATAAAACTGAAATGATATTATTTAAGATGGTAAGCTAATCTTTAAAAACTATTGTGAGTAAGAAGTATAACTGAAATGATATTTTTAAGACACCAAGCTAATCATTAAAATTTGTCCCCCAAATTTTGTTGTCTCATAACTCTCAATCCAGGGAATAAATTGCTTATATTGCTTCAGTGTGTACAGTTGGGAATAAAGTCAATGTTCAATGTGAAATTTCAAGGTCAACTGGATTCCTTTGGTTAGATTTTGGGGATTTGTTTTGTTTGTTTTTTGCTTAGAGCAAGACAAAATCTGTACTTCCCCAGTGGCTCACCTGTAAAGAAGACGCAGGAGACGCAGAGATGGGGATTTGGTCCCTGGGTGGGGAAGATCCCCTAGAGGAGGAAATGGCAACCCATTCCAGTATTCTTGCCTGGAAAATTCCATCGACAGAGAAGCTGAGTGGTCTATAGTCCATAGAGTAGGGTTGCAGAGTTGGACAAAACTAAGCAACTGAACACAGAAGATGAGTCAGATTTTTGTGAAGGAATAAAAAGGATTTCTAAATCTTCCTTTTCATATCAAGGATGAAACTAGGAATTCAAAATATGCTCTCTGATTCTATGAAAAAATATATAACAGAGGGTGCTTACTTTAAAATGGGCTTCCCTGGTAGCTCAGCTGGTAAACAATCTGCCTGTAGTGAAGGAGACCCCCGTTAGATTCCTGGGTCAGGAAGATCCCCTGGAGAAGGGATAGGCTACCCACTTCAGTATTCTTGGGCTTCCCTGGTGGCTCAGATGGCAAAGAATCCACCTGCAACACGGAAGACCTGGGTTCGATCCCTGGGTTGGGAAGATCTCCTGGAGAAGAGCATGGCAACCCACTCCAGTATTCTTGCCTGAAGAATCCCCATGGACAGGGGAGCCTGGTGGGCTACAGTCCATGGGGTCGCAAAGAGTCAGACATGACTGAGCGACTAAGCACAGCACAGCACTTTAAGATAGAAAATGGAAATACAAAGCTATTCCACCTCTGAGATTAGTAAATGAGATGTGGTGAAGACCAGGTAATTCAGGTGAGATGACCATGCTGACCAAGGACCCTTGGGTGGGAATTAGGGAGAAAAAAAAGAAAAAGCAATATGTTAGAAACCCTGATCTGGATTCCAGATTGAGTGAGGGGAAATCAAAGAACACCCAAACTTCTTCTCTGCATCCCTCTGCTTCAGGCAACGTGGTATTAGAAAGTTGGGTCTGTACCAGGTAGGAGGAGGGTCTAGATGTACAGACTTGGGACAGCAAGCTCCTCTATATCTTATACCTGATATGGAAAATGTCCAAAATTCCAGCATTTCTGTGAGAAGAACCAAGCAGGTGGCTGAGAATTAACATTAAGCATGAAAGTGAAAGTGTTAGTCATTCAATCATGTTCAAATGTTTGCAACCCCATGGACTGTAGCCTGCCAGGATCCTCTGTCCAGGAATTCTTCAGGCAAGAATATTGGAGTGGGTAATTATTCTGTTCTCCAAAGGATTTTCCTGACCTGGAGATCTAACCCAAGTCTCCTGCATTAGCAGGCATATTCTTTACCATCCGAGCCACCAGGGAAGCCCCAAATTAAGCATAAGTAAATAAAATTAGGTGTAATTGCCAAAGGGTCACCAATGGCTCAGGCACCACTGCAAAGTCAAGGGTCCCGAGGACATGTTACCAACCCCTGGAGTCAGGCCCCAGCAGGAGTCCTCCTGCCCAGTGTCCTTTGTGCCTAAAGAATAAGACCGAGTTTGGCTCAGGAGCAAAGGAAAATTTAATTCTTTGTTCAAAGACTGGAGAGGCAGGAGCTTGCATTCTAGAGTGTGCACTCTCCTTGATGGGCCATTGTCTGGGCTGATTCACAGGGTGCTTGTCCACCGGGAGGGGGCGGAGTCCTGGCAGGTGAGGCCCACGTGTGCTGCTTCTGGGCTCTGGGACTGCAGTGTGAGTTCACGTGGTGTCTCTGCCCATGACCTGCCGCCGCCATCTCCTTATACCCCAGTCAGGTGCCATGGTGCTGTGACGGGAACTTGAATCCAATATTTTAGGTGGAAGGCCTCTGCACACAGCCCCCAACAGCAAGTGAAACTAGACAAAGATAAGTTAGACCTTATCTTATCATTTAGAATCCATCTTATCTTCCCTGGGACTCCACTGGGCTTTGCAGGTGACAGACATACCACTAAGTCTCAGAGTATCAACAGTGCTGGAAAAGTCAAAGTTCAGTGCCCAACTAGCACAAGAAGTTTGCTGAGCTTCATGGAACCTGTCACTCTGTCTGTCCTGAGACCACAGACCTCCAAGGAGCATGTCCATGGACATTGTGACAACAAATGAAGCCAAAGTCAGAGACGAGTGCCGAGACGGCCTGTTATTTCAGCAGGGCTCACAGTGGATGGTGTGTGGATCAAAATTTCCTCTCCTTCCTCCTCAGGAGATTATTCACCCCCAGATGGCCTCCTAAGAGCACTAAAGAG
>NW_011494944.1:3945297-3951053 GCF_000754665.1 Bison bison bison | reverse complement strand
CCCCCAGTCCCCACAGCCCCAGCTTTGGGAGCATGGAGTCTTAACTACTGGACTTCCAGGTAAGTCCCTGGGATTTTTTTTTTTTTTTTAAATCAGAGAAATTGAGGATCAAGGGTAAGATGACGTCAGTGATAGAACATAACAAATTATAACTTTTTGCCTATCCAAATTGTAGTATGCCAATTTTAACCTGTGTGCTATAGGAGTATCCAAATGCTGTTCAGCCCTCCTCTTTCCTACCTTAAGCAAACCATACACTTTCTACAGGGTAGATGGTAGTCTTTTTGTTCTCTTTGCTGTTAGTAAAGATTAGTCATTGTTTTGTCGCTAAGCCACATCCAACTCTTAGCGATCCAATGGACTGATGTGTGCTCCAGGCTCCTCTGTCCATGGAATTCTCCAGACAAGAAGACTGGAGTGGGTTGCCATTTTCTACTCCGGGGATCTTCCCAACCCAGGAGTTGAAACTGTGTCTCCTGCATTGGCAGGCAGATCCTTTACCACTGAGCCACCAGGGAAGCCCAGTATATTAGAATACATTAGAAATGCAGCGCATGAGTCAAATGCAATCAAAACGTTACTTTGAATGTAGAGAAGCAAAATTTTATGTATAAATCAGATAAGAGTGAAAAAGAAAAGCTATTCTCAGAGGAGAACTGCCACTTTTGGTATGGTGGTTAATAGGCATGGGATTTTGACTACCATCCCACCGGTGTCTAATCAATGAGGCAAAGCCCTTGACTCGTTACAATAACATCTTGGCAGTTAGACATCCCCTGCCCCCTAAACAGTGTTCCTGCTGGAGAAGATAATTGACAATACCACACACTGAGATCATTTATAACCCTAGGGTGTTCTCTTGAAATTTATTTTTAGTTATTTGATGGCACATTTCTCCTGACCCACAATATTTTGTTTTTCTCCCCTTTATTCACATCTAACCAAACCACAAAATGAAGTTTAGGTAAATCATTTCATATTCTTGCCTCTTAAAATCTTTTCTACTTAAAAACATAAGCAAACAACAACAAAAACTCCACTCGTTTGCTGTTCAGATGTGCCTTTTATTTTAAGAAGCTAAAGAGGCAAATCGTTTTTAATTGCCCTACAAATATTTACATCCTATACATCCTGTGATTACAGCAATTACACTTATCAGTTTTCCACCCCCTGCTAAAGTAACCACAACATTGTCATGAGGAAATCATGTAGAAGAAGGGGAAAAAAAGTTGCTGGAGTGCGCTTTGAATGTAGTAGAAGAAGAAATGCCATCCCTCACTAGCTTAAGCTGCAAAATTATTTTCCACCCTCAGGAGCAATTGGTCTTTTCCCACCCCTGATGGGCCACCACTGCTGAAGGGTTTAACTGTTACCTCGGAAATACCAAAAAGATTGTTCTATTACAATGCTGTGTCCTGTAAATACTTGAGTTATGCCTGTAATTGCCTCAAAATGCATTGCCTGCTGTGCTTGCTTTTGTCCAAGAGCAGTTTAGAAAGTTAGACTGAAAGCTTTAATAGCCTTGATTACGGGCTGTTACTTGGTTATGAAGTGACTGCAATAAGAAGCAAGAGTTAATATTTGTGTCTCATTTACCAAAGAAATGCTCCTGGAACTCTTTCATGGGATGATGATGTAATTCATTTTGATTCAGATATGAATATATATTTAAGGCATTGAGTTGTTGTTATTGTGTTTATGAAACTTGTAGCAAGTGCAGAACTTCTTGCTTATAAATATACCTTTCTAGTAATCCTAGTAATTTGATGAAATCTGTATAAATTCTGTGCCTCCGAGGCCTCTTGGCTTTCCTCCTGGCCTCTTGCTCTTGGAATAGGTTAGATTTAGAATCTGAAAATAGCAACGCTAAGGCCAGGCTGGTTGAGAAACGTTGTGTGGTTCTGCCAAAGTTTGTGATGAGCTTTTCCAGAAGCCTCTCGGCCGTTTCTGAAACTCGCTGAGGAAGAAGCACGCTTGTGTCCGGTCTTCATGGAACAACAGTGACACCCAGTGCTAATACAGTTGATCTGACAGCCTGAAATGGTAACGTCGCGTCATTTCTTGGTAAATGAATCAATGTGATGACGAGGGAAATGTGGTCAGGATGAGTGTCCTCACTAAGAGCTGCCAGCAGCAGGGGTAAATGGTGTTCAAGGTCAGAGAAAATATTGCTGTGGCACATCCTAGCAGAAAGCAGTGTGCAGGCTTGTGTTTCGTTTCCAGTCTCACTCCTGAGAAACACTGACAGGACATGGGGCCCTCAGCACCCTCTCAGTTTATCTCGTGGGACTCTGTCTTCACTCTGCCTATGTGAGATAGTGGCCGGGCACGTGAACTCTTACGCTCTTTTAGTGTAGCTCTCAGGACTCATGTAACAGGAAGATAGTGATGCCGTTCCACCATTTGATCATCAATGATTGGGATCAGAATTCATTGGTCTGGAAGTTATTCCTTAGATGTAAGATAGTTAGAGACACCATCAAAGATATAGAAAAGCCCAAAGAGCTTGTAAGTTTATTGGGATTATTTCAGATTTTATTGCAGGCTGTCTTCTCTCTAGAAAAAGAGTCACTACTTGGTGCTCTTTTTGTCAAAACCAGTAAGCACTGAGAAAGCCATTTGCCAGTCTGTCTAGTGCTTTATACCATATACTGAACTGCCCTCTATTGGAGAAGAACTGCTTTCTGATGCTACAGTACAAAACTTTGTCTATTTGACTTTAGTAACATGCATGCGTGCTAAGTCATGTCGGTTGTGTCTGACTGTTCTCTGTCCATAGGGATTCTTCAGGCAGGAGTGCTGGAGTGGGTTGCCATGCCCTCCTCCAGGGGATCTTCCTGACCCAGGGACTGAACCCACATCTCTTATGTCTCCTGCATAGGCAGACAGATTTTAGTAACATATACATCCTTAATAACTATTCACTAATCAATCTAGAATGTTCAGTTCAGATCAGTCGCTCAGTCGTGTCCTGAAGCTTGTGCTTCATCCAGTCCAGCATTTCTCATGAGGTATTCTGCATATAAGTTAAATAAGCAGGGTGGCAATATACAGCTTTGACATACTCCTTTCCCAATTTGGAACCAGTGTGTTGTTCTGTGTCCAGTTCTAACTGTAGCTTCTTGGCCCGCATATAGATTTCTTAAGAGGCAGGTCAGGTGGTCTGAAGAATTTTCCACAGTTCGTTGTGAAAAAGGCTTTGGCATAGTCAATAAAGCAGAGGTAGATGTTTTTCTGACACTCTCTTGCTTTATCAATGATCCAATGGATGTTGGCAATTTGATCTCTGGTTCCTTTGCCTTTTCTAAATCCAGCTTGAACATCTGGAAGTTCAGGGTTCATGTACCGTTGAAGCCCGGCTTGGAGAATTTTGAGCGTTACTTTGCTAGCATGTGAGATGAGTGCAATTGTGCGATAGTTTATGTATTGAGTACCTATTACAAGCAGGCACAGTGCTAGGCTCTGCTGATACAGTAGCTTTAATGTTCACATTATCTACACAAAGCACTTTTATCTCCAAGTTACAGATGAGGAAGATAAAGCTTAGGGGGGCTCACTAGTATGCCTAAGCTCCTAACACTTGCAAGTGGGATTGCAGGATTTGAATCTAGGCTTTCTGACAACACGTGCCCTTTGTGCACCTAAAGTGGAAAGTCCTGGACCTCACAGGTATCATGTCAAGGACCCTTAGAGGCCATATACCTTTACCTTTCTATTGGTGGCATTATCCACTCAGTTGAGTGCCTGCTGCTGCTGCTTCTAAGTCGCTTCAGTCGTGTCCAACTCTGTGCGACCCCACAGATGGCAGCCCAGCAGACTCCCCCGTCCCTGGGATTCTCCAGGCAAGAACACTGGAGTGGGTTGCCATTTCCTTCTCCAACGCACGAAGTGAAAAGTGAAACTGAAGTCCCTCAGTCGTGTCTGACTCCTAGCGACCCCATGGGCTGCAGCCAACCAGGCTCCTCCCTCCATGGGAATTTCCAGGCAAGAGAACTGGAGTGGGGTGCCATCGCCTTCTCAAAGTTGAGAGTCTAGATAGAACAAAATAACAGAGTAAGGTTGGATTCATTCGCTGCCTGATTAACCCCTCAGTATCTATGTTTACACTTGAGGCTGCCCATTTAATTTTTATTTAGAACACTGCTTTTCTCATAAAACTGTATATACAGGAACTGTAACTGACAGTTACCCTTGGAGTTCAACTTGTGGAAGATGATAAAAGTTCATTTCAATGGTTCAGAACTTAAAATCTTAGATAGTTAATAAGTCACTATGCCCCCAATGCTCAAACTACCTCACAGTTACACTCATTATTTTGCCATTGCCGAAAGTCTTTAGAAATCCCTAACTGACTCAGAAAAGGTCAGTTTTCATTCGAATGCCTAAGAAAGGCAATGCCAAAGAATGCTCAAACTACCACACAGTTGCATTCATCTCACACGCTAGCAAAGTAATGCTCAAAATTCTCCAAGCTAGGCTTCAACAATACATGAATGAACTTTCAGATGTTCAAGCTGGTTTTAGAAAAGGCAGAGGAACCAGAGATCAAATTGTCAACATCTGCTGGTTCATCAAAAAAGCAAGAGAGCTGTGGAAAAACATCTATTTCTGCTTTATTGACTATGCCAAAGTGTTTGACTGTGTGGATCACAATAAACTGTGGAAAATTCTGAAAGAGATGGGAATACCAGACCACCTGACCTGCCTCTTGAGAAATCTTTATGCAGGTAGGAAGCAACAGTTAGAACTGGAAGTGGAACAATAAACTGGTTCCAAATAGGAAATGGAGTACCTCAAGGCTGTATATTGTCACTGTGCTTATTTAACTTATATGCAGAGTACATCATGAGAAACACTGGGCTGGATGAAGTGCAAGCTGGAATCAAGATTGCTGGGAGAAATCTCAATAACCTCAGATATGCAGATGACACCACCCTTATGGCAGAAAGTGAAGAAGAACTAAAGAGCCTCTTGATGAAAGTGAGAGAAGAGAGTGAAAAAGTTGGCTTAAAGCTCAACATTCAGAAAATGAAGATCATGGCATCTGGTCCCATCACTTCATGGCAAATAGATGGGGAAACAGTGGCAGACTATTTTTCTGGGCTCCAAAATCACTTCAGATGATGACTGCAAATATTGGGTAAGAAGGATAACTGTAAATGTCATTGTCCAGTTGGGATTTTAAGAAACAGGAAAATGCTATTAGTATTTTTATGTCATAGAGAAAACTTTTATTCACTGAAAAACCTTGAAAACAATTTCAAAACAAGCAAAATCACCATGTTATACGGAGTCAATCTAAATATGATATAAACAACCCCTTTATTTGTTTTATTTTCATTCTTAGTGTTAGACTTTAAACTATCTGTAAATGATCATTAGAACTCAAGGTTGGACATAACAATGGCCCTTAAAAGCAACTGTTACTTGAACACTGTAATATCTACCTCAACCTCAAACTTACCCAGTGTAACTCACTCACAGCACTTAAAAAATAAATAAATAAATAAATAAAAGATGCTTACTCCTTGGAAAGAAAGTTATGACCAACCTAGGCAGCATATTAAAAAGCAGAGACATTACTTTGCCAACAAAGGTCTGTCTAGTCAAGGCTATGGTTTTTCCTGCGCTCAGGTATGGATGTGAGAGTTGGACTGTGAAGAAAGCTGAGCGCCGAAGAATTGATGCTTTTGAACTGTGGTGTTGGAGAAGGCTCTTGAGAGTCCCTGGGACTGCAAGGAGATCCAACCAGTCCA
>NW_011494944.1:3925326-3945197 GCF_000754665.1 Bison bison bison | reverse complement strand
GTATATTGTCACTGTGCTTATTTAACTTATATGCAGAGTACATCATGAGAAACACT
The DNA here is from genome assembly GCF_000754665.1 of Bison bison bison. NCBI lineage: Eukaryota > Metazoa > Chordata > Mammalia > Artiodactyla > Bovidae > Bison > Bison bison. Next base: position 3,945,141 of record NW_011494944.1, on the reverse strand, counting down.
GGGCTGGATGAAGTGCAAGCTGGAATCAAGATTGCTGGGAGAAATCTCAATAACCTCAGATATGCAGATGACACCACCCTTATGGCAGAAAGTGAAGAAGAACTAAAGAGCCTCTTGATGAAAGTGAGAGAAGAGAGTGAAAAAGTTGGCTTAAAGCTCAACATTCAGAAAATGAAGATCATGGCATCTGGTCCCATCATTTCATGGCAAATAGATGGGGAAATACTGGCAGACTATTTTTCTGGGCTCCAAAATCACTTCAGATGATGACTGCAGCCATGAAATTAAAAGATGCTTACTTCTTGGAAAGAAAGTTATGACCAACCTAGGCAGCATATTAAAAAGCAGAGACATTACTTTGCCAACAAAGGTCGGTCTAGTCAAGGCTATGGTTTTTCCTGTGCTCATGTATGGATGTGAGAGTTGGACTGTGAAGAAAGCTGAGCGCCGAAGAATTGATGCTTTTGAACTGTGGTGTTGGAGAAGACTCTTGAGAGTCCCTGGGACTGCAAGGAGATCCAACCAGTCCATTCTGAAGGAGATCAGTCCTGGGTGTTCAGATCTTCACTCTGTTACTGGCTAGTTGTGTGAGTTTGGGATATGTAACTTATTTGGCCTCTCCCTTTTTATCTATAAAACTGATAAAAATGGTATCTTCCCCACAGGATTATTAAAGTTATATAAGTTGCTGATTATGAAGTGCTTACAGAAGTCCCTGGTCCTTAGTGAATATTTTAAAGTGTTCATTAAATAAATAAAATAAGGAAATCTTAAGCCTTTCTTTTCACCTCTCAGTGTTTTCAATGTGTGTGTCTTTTCTGCCCACCTATTTGGATTTTATTGCTTTAGTTTCTTTGTAATAGATTTCAAATGACCTTTTCAAATCTGTAATTTCTCCCTCTTTTCTTGAATAAGAGATTTAAGGTACTCTTACCAGGACTGTTCTTCATTGAGACTAAATAAAATAAGCCATAATGTTAATAATTGCCAACACTATTTTAGTATTCAGTTATAAAACAGAAACAATATTAAGAACTTTACCTAATATCTCCTTTGATCCTCACAAAACTCCTATAAAGTAAGTATGGTTATCACCCTCATATTGAAAAAGAGATGTGAGAGATTAAGCCCCTCTCCCAGGGTCATACAAGTAGTGGCAAAGCCAAGCTAGGAACTGGATTTATCTAAAGCATTTTATCACCACCCTTTTCACTCTGTTTAATGCACAGGTAGATCAAAAATACTTGGTTTACCTTTTGATTAGTCATTCTGTAGCAAAATGCTACTTCTATTGATGATTGTAGCTCTTTATTGAGACCCTGAAAGTGTCAGGCACTTGTTCTCATTTAGACCTTTAAGCTAATTAAACAAGGAGACCATTAGACTGCTGCTGCTGCTGCTGCTAAGTCGCTTCAGTCGTGTCCGACTCTGTGCGACCCCATAGACAGCAGCTCACCAGGCTCTCCCGTCCCTGGGATTCTCTAGGCAAGAACACTGGAGTGGGTTGCCATTTCATTCTCCAATGCATGAAAGTGAAAAGTGAAAGTGAAGTCGCTCAGTCGTGTCTGACCCTCAGTGACCCCATGGATTGCAGCCTACCAGGCTTCTCCATCCATGGGATTTGCCAGGCAAGAGAACTGGAGTGGGGTGCCATTGCCTTCTCCGACCATTAGACTGAGGAGGCTCTAATACCATGGCTGCCTACATAACCAAACCAAAATCTAAGCTTGTAAGCACCTCAAGGTTACAAAACCAAAGTGCTAAGGATAACCAGTCACAAAAAGGCAACTAGGCTTTAAGCTCTGGAGAATCAAATAGCTTCCTTTCTTTGCTTCTGCACTTTCTCTATGCAGGTCTTTCCCCAGGCTTCTGTACTCAGAGCACCCTAACTATTTCCAGTTTGGTGCTGCCTTATTCTAGTCAGTCAGTGCTCAAGTGAATCCTTGGAATTTTTTTATATGCCTTGGTTTATCTTTTAACAAGTGTTGAAATAACTTTCTAGGTCCAAGATGGAGCTGCTTTTGCATGGAGTGCCACATCAGCAAACCAAAAATTATGTAATTCTCATGTCCCTGTAAATGTTCCACTTGACTTGAAACACAGTATATCATTGTTTCATTTTTAATCTTTATTTACTCGGCTGCACCAGGTCTTGGTTGCAGCATGAGGCATCTTTGGTTGCAGCCTACGAACTTCTTAGTTGTGGCATATGGGAACTTGTTCCCTGACCAGGAAGAGAACCTGGGCCCCCTGCATTGGGAACACAGAGTCTCAGTCATTGGATCTCCAGGGAAATCCTGAAACACAGTATATCATTGTTCCTGAACTCGGTTCTTTTAGCCTGATGGGCAGCAAGCCACATTTGCAATAGAGAGAGGGTTTGTGCAATATTGGAGGTTTTATTTACAAGGCAGCCAAGCAAACAGAGGGGAAAACAAGCCTCAAAGACCCACCTCCCAGGGAAACAAAGGGCTCAGGGTGTTATGGGATAAATTATAAAGAAATAGGTCAGCCTGAGGCGTGGGAGTGTGGGGAAAGGTGATAGAAAAAACTGTGCAGTAATCCTCATTCTGCACAGATGTAACTAAGATACAGGCTTCCATACTTGCAAAAGTGGAGGCCTTTAGCAGGATCTGAGGGTGCAGTTTTTAAACTTCTGATATCAGTAGGTCACCAGTTGAACACTACTGCATGCCCAGTTGAGAGGGTTGGGTTGGTAGTCCTATCTACTCTTAATCAGCTCAATTCAAACTAGGCACAGCTGACTCCAAGTTCCTGGAAAACAGCTCCAGCAAGCATCTTACTCTTTAGGCACAACGTCACTAAAACAATCCTGATAAGTGAAGGCAGGTGAGATGGATCTGACTAATGATTCAGTTCAGTTCAGTTGCTCAGTCGTGTCTGACTCTTTGCAACCCCATCGACTGCAGCACGCTAGGCTTCACAGTCCATCAACTCCTGGGGTTTATTCAAACTCATGTCCATTGAGTCAGTGATGCCATCCAACCATCTCATCCAGTCATTGCCTTCTTTTCCCACCCTCAATCTTTCCCAGCATCAGGGTCTTTTCCAGTGAGTCAGTTCTTTGTGTCAGGTGGCCAAAGTATTGGAGTTTCAGCTTCAGCATTAGTCCTTCCAGTGAATATTCAGGACTGATTTCCTTTAGTATGAACTGGTTGGCTCCCCTTCCAGTCCAAGGGACTCTCAAGAGTCTTCTCCAACACCACAGTCCAAAAGCATCAATTCTTCAGTGCTCAGCTTTCTTTGTAGTCCAGTCCAACTCTTACATCCATACATGACTACTGGAAAAAACATAGCTTTGACTAGATAGACCTATGTTGGCAAGTAGTATCTCTGCTTTTTAATATGCTGTCTAGGTTGATCATAGCTTTTCTTCCAAGGAGCAAGCGTCTTTTAATTTCATGGCTGTAGTCACCATCTGCAGTGATTTTGGAGCTCCCCAAAATAAAGTCTGACACTGTTTCCTTTGTTTCCCCATCTATTTGCAATGAAGGAATGGGACCAGATATCATGATTTTAGTTTTCTGAATGTTGAGTTTTAAGCCAATTTATTCACTCTCCTCTTTCAATTTCATCAAGAGGCTCTTTAGTCCTTTTTCGCATTCTGCCATAAGGGTGGTGTCATCTGGATATCTGAGGTTATTGATATTTCTCCTGGCAATCTTGATTCCAGATTGTGCTTCATCCAGCCCAACATTTCACATGATGTAGTCTGCATATGAGTTAAATTAGCAGGGTGACAATATACAGCCTTGACGTACTCTTTTCCCAATTTGGAACCAGTCTCTTGTTCAGTGTCCAGTTCTAACTGTTGCTTCCTAACCTGCATGTAGATTTCTCAGGAGGCAGGTCAGGTGGTCTGGTACTCCCATCTCTTTCAGAATTTTCCAGAGTTTGTGGTGATCCACACAGTCAAAGGCTTTGGCATAGTCAATAAAGCTGAAGTAGATGTGTTTTTCTGAAAGTCTCTTGCTTTTTTGATGATCCAATGGATGTTGGCAATTTGATCTCTGCTTCCTCTGCCTTTTCTAAAACCAGCTTGAATATCTGGAAATTCAGAGTTCATGTACTGTTGAAGCCTGGCTTGGAGAATTTTGAGCATCACTTTGTAGCGTGTGAGATGAGTGCAGTTGTGTGGTAGTTTGAACATTCTTTGGCATTGCCTTCTTAAGGATTGAAATGAAAACTGACCTTTTCCAGTCCTGTGGCCACTTCTGTGTTTTCAAATTTGCTGGCATATTGAATGCAGCACTTTCACAGCATCAACTTTTAGGATTTGAAATAGTTCAACTGGAATTCCATCACCTCCACTAGCTTTGTTCATAGCAATACTTCCTAAGACCCACTGGACTTTGCATTCCAGGATGTATGGCTCTAGGTGAGTGATCACACCATCGTGATTATCTGGGTCGTGAAGATTCTCTTTAGTATAGTTTTCTGTGTATTCTTGCCACCTCTTCTTAATGTCTTCTGCTTCTGTTAGGTACATACCATTTCTGTCCTTTACTGAGCCCACCTTTGCATGAAATGTTCCCTTTGTGTCGCTAATTTTCTTGAAGAGATCTCTAGTCTTTCCCATTCCATTGTTTTCCTCTGTTTCTTTGCATTGATAACTGGGGAGGGCTTTCTTATCTCTCCTTGCTATTCTTTGGAAATCTTCATCAAATGGGTATATCTTTCCTTCTCTCCTTTGCCTTTCACTTCTCTTCTTTTCACAGCTATTTTTAAGGCCTCCTCAGACAACTATTTTGCCTTTTTCTTGGGGGTGGTCTTGATCCCTGCCTCCTGTACAGTGTCACAAACCTCCATCCATAGTTCTTCAGGCACTCTCTCTATCAGATCTAATCCCTTGAATCTATTTGTTACTTCCACTGTATAAATGTAAGGGATTTTATTTAGATCGTACCTGAATGACCTAGTTTTCCCTATTTTCTTCATTTTAAGTCTGAATTTGGCAATAAGGAGTTCATGATCTGAGCCACAGTCAGCTCCCAGTCTTCCTTTTGCTGACTGTATAGAGCTTTTTTATTTGGCTGCAAAGAATATAATCAATCTGATTTTGGTATTGACTATCTGGTGATGGCCATGTGTAGAATCTTCTCTTGTGTTGTTGGAAGAGGGTGTTTGCTATGACCAGTGCATTTTCTTGGCAAAGTTCTATTAGCCTTTGCCCTGCTTCATTCTGTACTCCAAGGACAAATTTGTCTGTTACTCCAGGTAACTCTTGACTTCCTACTTCCCCTATAATGAAAAGGACATCTTTTTTGACTGTTCTAGAAGGTCTTGTAGGTCTTCACAGAACTGTTCAACTTTAGCTTCTTTAGGATTTCTGGTCGGGGCATAGAGTTGCATTATGTGATATTGAATGGTTTGCCTCGGAAACGAACAGAGATCATTCTGTCTTCTTTCAGACTGTATCTAAGTACTGCATTTCAGACTCTTTTGTTGACTATGATGGCTACCCCATTTCTTCTAAGGGATTCTTGCCCACAGTAGTAGATGTAATGGTCATCTGAGTTAAATTCACCCATTCCAGTCCATTTTAGTTCACTGGTTCCTAAAAAGTTGATGTTCACTCTTGCCATCTCCTGTTTGACCACTTCCAATTTACCATGATTCATGGACCTAACATTCCTGGTTCCTATGCAATATTACTCTTTACAGTATTGGACTTGCTCCTATCACCAGTCACATCCACAACTGGGTGTTGTTTTTGCTTTGGCTCCATCTCTTCATTTATTCTGGAGTGATTTCTCCACTGATCTCCAGTGGCATATTGGGCATCTACCAACCTGGGGAGTTCATCTTTCAGTGTCTTATCTTTGCCTTTTCATACTGTTCATGGGGTTCTCAAGGCAAGAATACTGAAGTGGTTTGCCATTCCCTTCTCCAGTGGACCACGTTTTGTCAGAACTCTCCACCATGGCCCGTCCATCTTGGGTGGCCCTGCACTGCATGTGTCATAGTTTCATTGAGTTAGACAAGGCTGTTGTCCATGTGGACTAATGACTACCCAGGGTTTTATTCAGTCTGCCCATCCCTAAAGTGAAGCCACTCCTGGGTCTTCTCAATCTAAATAAGGTTGACTATGTGGTGCCATCAAATCTGATACTTTCTATTTGTCTCTTCATATTCTTTATCTTATGAAAATGTCTTGCCCCCACCCACTCACCATTTTGCAGTTCTTTGTAATCTTAAGAATGGAGACTGCCCACTTTGTGAAGTATTGAAGTTTGCATTTATCACCTAAATTGTCTTGTTTGATCATTTCTTAAGCAGTTTTATGGCAATGAGGTATGAGATCCAGAGCTGACTGCTTAGTAGCCCATGGAAGCGTGACACATGGGTGAACCCTCTGCGTTCACTGCTCTTCTCCTCAGTATCAAGGGCTGTGGGTAAACGACTTTTAGATTTGAGTTTCACTCCTTTACGTGTAGCTCTCATTCAAACAAACTTTTAAATAAATATATATTATTCTCAAAAAATTCTGGAGTTTATTAAAAATTACTAGAAAGATTCTGGCATCCCCAAAATATTCTGGGATAGTTATATTGTGGGTTTGCAGCAGGTGGGAGCCATTTGGGGTCTCACAAAGCCTCAGGGCAAGTCTAAAGCATAAACCTCTGGGGTACTTGGAGAAATAAATTAAGACAAGAAATTTGGACTGTCTAGATAGTAAAATTCCAACTCTAAATCGAAGTAGGCACCAGTAAAAAACCATCAGGGCCACCACTACTATTTAATATAAAGAAATATTATCATGAAAAGTGTAATAAATCTATTTCTAATGGAAAGATTTAAAGCCCAAACTGCAAAATTGGAGGACACAGATATTTAAAAGCTGTTAAGAGTGGTCACCACCTAACTCTAAGACTCCTATGCTAGGATAAGGTGGTCAATGAACAGATTGACAGTAGGTCACCAGCAACCTCAAAAAAATGTCCATGCAACAAGGTACACTGAAAAACACCATAAAATCCCCAGCCCAGTAACACAGTCCTCTTATGAGTTAATCTGGCTTTGAAAGACCCAAGAGTTAGCTAAAAAAATGGAACCTTTAAGTTTCAGGAAATTAAGTGCAGTATCCTCTGGCACATCTGCCTATTTTGTGTCTAAGAACTGTGGTTCTGGAATCTGTGGATATCTACAAAAATGACATCTTATTAAGACAACCTAAAATTGCCATTATAGGTAATGTTCCAGTTAGACAAGCTTGTTCATTTAAAAAGTGCACTTGGAAGCAAGGGTTCCCAAATCAACAGAACGGGATACCTCTTCTAACTGTCATGCAGAATCCCCAGTGTACCAGATGGAAAGAAAAACACTCTAAAAACAAACAGCTCTAAATCTAGACCATGGGAATCTTTTGGTTTCTATCTTAGTCAAAGATCTTCTCTCTGATATAGAAAGCAAAGTAAAGGTAATGTAGTTGGATGGGTGGGTGAGCCCTTTTATGTCATTCAGGATGTAACTCAGTTCTTTTAGGAATTAAAAACAATTGTTCTATAAATTGAGGCAGAATTTACTATATAGATCCATCTGTCTTCATGCTATGGCATATTACCTCATATGGGATTCCTTGGTCCCATAACATTTTGAAAAAAATTTCAAACCAAACATTTGTAAATGTATTTATGTTTATGTGCCTGGATTTGGAAGAGTTGAGAGGATAATCTGTCTCCTAAGTGAAGCGGTATATCAAAAGATTGTTGTCTCGCTCATGAGACTTGTGACATTATTATGCGTTTCCCCCTTGTAAGTGTGAAAATAAAGAAGACAGTAAGTCCTAAATGCAAGATGTGAAACCATAAAACTCCCAGAAGGAAACACAGAGAGTGCACTTTTTGGCAAAGGTGTTAGCTATATTTTGGGGCTATGTCTCCTCAGATAAAGGGAATAAAAGCAAAAAGAAACAAATGGAGCTACATCAAACTAAAAAACTTTTTGCACAGCATAGGATACTATCTAAAATCAAAAAGGTATCCGGCTGAATGGAAGAAGATATTTGCAAATGAAATATTCCATAAGGCATTAATATCTAAAATATACAAAGAATTCACACAACATCAAAAAAACAAGCAACCCAGATTAAAAAAATAGGCAGAGGACCTGAATAAACATTTTCCCAAAGGTATATAGATAGCCACTGGGCACATGAAAAGATGCCACCAATCATCGGGGAATATAAATCAAAATCACAATGAAACAACTACTTAACACATGTCAGAATAAGCGAAGTGAAATTGCTCAGTCATGTCTGACTCTTTGTGATCCTGTGGACTGTAGCCTACCAGGCTCCTCCGTCCATGGGATTTTCCAGGCAAGAATACTGGAGTGGGTACTTCTCATCAAATACTTCTTCAAATACTTCTCATTTCCTTCTCATCAAAAAGACAAGAAATGACAAGCGTTCTTGAGGATGTGGGGGAAAGGGAACTCTTGTGCATTGTTGGTGGAATTGAATATTGTAAGTATTATGGAAAACTGTACAGAGCTTTCTCAAAAAGTTAGAACTAGAACTACCATATGATCTAACAATTTTACTCCCAGATACCTACCCAAAGAAAACAAAAGCGATAATTTGGAAAGATACCTTCACCCCTGTGTTTATTGCAGCATCATTTAAAATAGCCAAGATAGGGAAACAACCTAAATATTTATCAGTAGATGCAATGAGATATTACTCACACCCCCCCAAAAAAAATCAGTATCTTGCCATTTGGACAACATGCATGGATCAAGAGGGTATTTTGCTAATGAAAGAAATCAGACAGAGAAATACAAATTGAATGATCCAATTTATATGAGGAATTTAAAAAACAAAACAAAATTTGTTAAAATTTATTAAAATAGACTCATAGATACATAGAACAAATAAGAGGCTGTCAGAGGGGAGGGGGTTGGGATGGTGAAATAGATGAAGGTGTGGTACAAATCTCCAGTTTTGCAATAAATAAATCATCAGAATGAAATATACAGCCAAAGGTGTATGGTCAATAATACTGTAAATACTTTGTATGGGACAGATACTTACTAGGCTTACTATGGTGATCATTTTATAATGTAAAGTGAAAGTGAAACTCGCTCAGTCGTGTCCTGCTTTTTGCAATCCCATGGACTATACAGTCTATGGAATTCTCCAGGCCAGAATACTGGAGTGGTAGCCTTTCCTTTCTCCAGGGAATCTTCCCAACCCAGGGATTTAACACAGGTCTCTCATATTGCAGGTGGATTCTTTACCAGCGGAGCCCTGTATAATGTGTGCAAATATCAAATAATTATGTAGTATACCTGAAACTAATATAATATATTACTTTCTGATTAACAAAATTAAGAATTTTTCTTTTCTTTTTAAATTATTTTTAATTGAAATATAGTTGATGTACAATATTATGTTAGTTTCAGGCATACTTTATAATGTATACAAATATCAAATAATTATGTAGTATACCTGAAACTAACATAATATTCTACATCAACTGTGTTTCAATTAAAAATACTAAAAAAAGAAAAAAAAGAAAAATTCTTGATTTTGTTGAGTCAAAAGTAATAAATAAAAGCCATTGAATCATTAAAAAGAAAGACCAAAAGTCAAACTGCAGGAGGCCTATCTTTGCTGTTATAGTAAGTGGTTTAGTGGGGGAGGTAAGGGACTATAGATCTAGTTTATTGTTTTCTTGAGGCATTAATATTCATCCTTTACTGCCAGGAATGCTTGTGAAGCTCTGTCACTCTAATTTAAAAATGCTTTTGAGAAGGGCTCCACACTGTCTACTCTGAAATAGGACCTTGCTTTCTTATTTGTCAACTGTCAGCATGAGGCAGGAACTAACCGTCAGAAAGATTTGCTTTTACAAAAATATAAAGTGATTGAAAAAACCCAAACATCTATACATCCAGCATTTTTTATTCCTTATAGTTTTCTTTTACTTGTGTTTTATGAAAAGAGCATAGCATCCGCTGGGGTTTTTCATTCATTGTTTTATTGACTTTTAATTCTCAGAGGATTTATTTAATTGCTGCATTTGCAGAATCATTTAATGAATATATAGGCTATGAGAATCAAAAGCATTACAAAAAATTTTTCTCCCCCCACTTTGAAAAGTTTCCATGACATTCAAAATGAGTGTTTTCTGGACCCACCCTCCCCATTTCAATACACTAGAGAGCCAGAAGATGGATTCAGTGTTATACTAAACAAGGGTTGAATAAAAAGATATATTTACCAATTATTTGGTAAATATATCTCCATATTATGTGTGGTGTGCTCAGTATTTGCAAATGCAGGTTAACTTTTCCAATCACTTATACTGCAATCTCCTAAAAGTGTTCATTTGGAGACTTTGTGCAGAGTAGAGGGAAACACTGAGTGAGTTTTAGAAATGAAAAATACTGAATGGCTCAATCTTGGTGATCATAGGGCACCACTGAAAATTGGATATACCGAGGATTATCTTGACTCTTTTCAGATGCCTATTAGGCCAGATGTGTGTTGTTTGTGGGAACCATGCATTTCAGGAAGTATAGCCTTTGAATTGGCTCTGTACAGTCTGCTCACACCCTTTCTCTTTTAGACAGTTTTCTGCAAAGTTTATTTGGTCAAAACATCATATGGACAAACTGGGGATCACAGAAAGAAGGGCATTTGCCATTCTTTCCAAATTGAAGTTACATACCAACAGCCCTATGGCAAATGACCGACATTCAGTGGAATTTTAGTTTGCCATGGGGATCACTATTTTCCAGAATAAAGGATGCACACTAGCCTGTTGTCTATGAGGTTGTTTGCAAAACAGAAACAGACTCAGACCTAGAAAACAAACTTATGGTTGGTTACCAAGAGAAAGTGGGAAGAAATAAAGTATGAGCTTGGGATTAACAGATAAACACTATTTGACAGAGAAAGTCAAAGTTCTACCCGATAGCATAGGTACCTATGTTCAACATACTGCAATAAACCATAATGGAAAAATATTAAAAAAATTATATATATCCAGGCTTCCTAGGTGATGCTAGCAGTAAAGAACCTTACAGTGTAGGAGATGTAAGAGACACAGGTTTGATCCCTGGATTGGGAAGATCCCCTGGAGGAGAGCATGGCAAGCCACTCCAGTATTCTTGCCTGGAATGCTATGGTCCATAGGGTCGAAAAGAGTCAGACGTGACAAGCAACTGAGTATGCACACACGCATATCTGAATCACTTCGCTGTACATCAAAACTAATACAACATTGTAAATCAACTATTTTAATTTTTTTTAATGTTTGATGAATTCTGAGGCAATCATGAAGTCTTCACAAAGGGAGAGAACAGCATACTGCCCAAGAGCTTGGACTCTGTAGAAGTTTTCTGGCTAACTCAGACCCTACAGCTTAGTGTCATTGGGAAAGTTAAAATCTGTTTCTAAATTTTATCCATGTATGAAATGGTTGGTAATAATGATGCCTACCTCAAAGGATTTTAGTGAGAGGTATACTGATGTACGTAGAGTGCTTAAAACAGTATCTGGTGTGTAGTAAGATTAGTGACTCTTCTGAACATAGCGGATTTCCCTGGTGACTCAGACGGTAGAGAACTCGCTTGTGAGGCAGGTTACCTGGGTTCGATCCCTGGGTTTGGAAGGTCCCCTGGAGGAGGGCATGGCAACCCACTCCAGTATTCTTGCCTGGAGAATCCCCATGGACAGAGGAGCCTGGTGGCAGGCTACAGTCTATGGGGTCGCAAAGAGTCAGACATGACTGAGCGACTAAGCACACTGAACAAAGTAAATAAAGTTTGCCCTGAGAAAAAGAAATGGAAAGGCAACCAAGACGCACAGCATTTGCAAGGTTCAGAAATCTAAAGCATGGGATGTTTGAAAAGTTGTAGAATTTAAGGTAATTGGAGCATATGGCTCACATCCAGCCTGAGGCTATGGCTGTAATAGAAAGGCAGATAGCTCTTGGATCAAGTCATAGCCTATGAGCCCAGTACTGTGGAGTTTTTCCCATGAAGTAACCACACCCAGAATATTAGCAAGCCTTGTTATAATAAATGCTCCTACTTGACTTTAGAAACTATATAATCTACTCTGGCTCTTAGTGAATTTGTTCTGTTCTATTTCCTTTCATTAGTTGTTTTAAAACTGTATTTATAATTTTTTAAGTAAAATATAGGAAAGATTAAAAAAGAGGAGTTGGGGTAGTACATCCCAGGAAGGTGATGTATAGTCTTCCAGTTAGTTCAGAAGGACACCTTTAACCCTTCAGACTCTTCTGATTCATTTGACCAAGAACTATATCTCTGAAAAAGAAAAATAGTCCCTGTGTAGAAAAAGGTGTTATTTCTCCTAAGAAGAACAGCTAACCCATTTCTTAATGGAACCTCTTTGGAATAATTGTGATTTAATTTATTTCTGTGTTTCTCAGGCCCTCCTATGATGAAGCCTGTTAAATAAAACCCACCATCTCCAGCACCATCAGCCTCCCATTTAGTTAATGGCAGGAACTATGACCATGGTGAACGGAAGCCCATTCATATGTTTAATTTTAAAGCAATGTTTCCCCACCCCCCAAACAGCAGTTTGTTTTCTCTGGTTGGGGGAAATGAGAAAATGACAATATGAGAAATTTTTCACAATGCTATTTTTATTTCAATTTAAAGGATACTAATTTACTCTGAAATTATAATGTTTCCTTTTCCGTAGTTGAAATTTCATTTCTTTAATGAATTCATTGTGATGGAAGATGACAATAATTAAAAATATTCTTATGTCCCAAAATAAGATGCTGCTGTCCTTATTATGTCTCCTGTCATTTAAAATTTTTTACTCTTTGGTAAACAACAAAAGTCTAGAAACTTCTCGAGAATAACTAAACAGTACTAAACCCATTATGAGATTTCTTAGAGGAGGACTTAGAAAAGGATATTAAAGCAACTATCAGAATTCTTTCTTCTATGTACTTACTTTTAAAAGAAGTCTAGTTAAACTGAGCCATTGATAATGTTCTTAGAATTCACTGTATGCATCCAGTATATAAAGCAATGACACAAGTTCATTTTCTTTTAAAAATAAAGTACATATCCCTACTTTTACACTCTTGCTTCAAGTGCCCACTATTAGAAATGACATTTTTCCATCTTTGCTTCCTGCATCTCACATTGTGTGATGCCTAGCTCAAATGTCTTTCTTTTTTTCTCAGGAAAAACTCCCAGAATATTTCCACTTGCTTCTTAAAAAATCTTGGAATATCTATCATAAACTTTCTTAATATTCTATTTTATCTACTTCCTTAAGGACAAACATAACACTCTTATGTAGTTGCATTGTTTTCCTAGCACTGTCAAAACGAAGTACAAAAAACTGGCTGCACTAAGAAAAAAGAAAAGTATTGTTTTGTCAGTCTCGAGGCTAGAAGTCTGAAATTAAGGTGCTGACAGGACCACATCCTCTCTTAAGGTTCAAGAGAAGGAACTGTTCAAGGCGTTTTCCCTAGCTTCTGGTGGTCTCGGGCATTGCTTGACTTATAGAATCATCACTCCAATTCTCTATTTTCACATGGAATTCTACTGTGTATCTTCACATAATCTTCCCTCTATATGTCTCCCTATGTCCAAATAATCCCATTTTATAAAGACACCAGTCATATTGGATTAGAAAGCATCCTAATGACCTCATTTCAACTTGGTTACCCCTGTAAAGATCTGATTTTCTAAGGTCACATTCTGATATGCTAGCAGTTGGGACCTTAATACATCTGTAGGGGAGAATGCAATTCCATCCACAATGTTGTCCAGAATAATTAATTCTTGAGGATCCTGGGAGACACTGAGAGATAATGTTTAAAAGATAAGCTGTGAACACAACATAAAGCCACTTTCTACCAAGCCAGGAGCTTAGATTTGATTTAACTTGAAAAGACTGGAAGATATACAGGAGAGGAATGGATGATCGTATTTAGGTTTTTAGGAAATGTATCTATTGTCTTCATGTCTTTGTATTACTCACTCAAGATTTAAGAGTCCTGAAAGATTGGAAGGTTTAATTATTATCCCTTTGCTACTTAAGGCAGGTAGAAAAAGGACCTAGCCCTTTGGCAGCTGAAGACATACTTTTTGCCAAGACTTCTCTTAATGGTGGATTTTCCCAAAAGGAAAAAAAAAAAAAGGACTGTATTTAGAAAGAGAGGTTGGAGGCAAAGTTGGGGGGGTGGGGAGGGAGAGAACATTCCTTAACTCAAAATGATTAAAATAGAGTTTACTACTAATTCTCATAAAATTCAATCAACTTTGCAAGAATATAGATAACACAACAAGATTTGTGTGTTCCAGTTGTGTGTTCCAGTTGCTGTGTGTTACGGTTGCTAACAAAATACTTGCAAACCTTAGCTGCTATGACATAATAAGAGGTTCTGAGACAAAACTCTTAAAACTTTTGTAATTTCCTGAGTAATGTGAGAAATATAAGTGTCTTACACAGAACTTGATCATCTTTTGTTCTAATAAGGCAACACTTCAGGGCTTCTGGATAGGGGCTAGTCACCAGAAAGACCATGCTATGATTAGAAGCTTGTCACCTTCCAGCCCCACTCCCCATCTTCCAAGGAGAGGTGAGGAGCTAGAGATTTACTCAGTAATTAAGTGTGTCTTCATAAAGAATCCCTAAGCTATGATGTTTGGAGACATTCTGGGTTGGTGAACACATCTACCTGCCTGAAGAGTGGTATACCTCACTTCCAAGGGACAGAAGCTCCTACACTCAGTACCTTTTCAGACCTCACCTTATGTACTTCTTCATGTGGCTATTCATGTGTATCTTTTAATAACATCCTTTATAATAAATTGATAAACATAAATGTTTCTCTGAGTCCTGTGAGCCTATATAGCAAATTATTTTTACCAAACCAAGTTTATTTTGCCCAATGAACAGCAAGCCAAATGCTGAGATACTGAGCTTTGCAGCAAAGAGAAGGCTTATTCATGAGGCAGCTAAGCAAAAAAGAAAAACAAACCTCAGACCCACCTTCCTAGAGGCAAAGGGCTTGGGGTATTTATGGGGTAAAGCTGAGACATGGGGAGCATGGGGAAAGGTGATTAGACAAAAGTACAGTAATCATTCTGTGTAGTCATAACTAAGCCACAGACCTCTGTGCATGCAAAAGTGAAGGAACTTAGCATAACCTGAGGGTGAAATTTTCCACTCTCTGATGTCAAAAAGTCATCAAGCAGACATTGGCCCATTGCTAGTTGGAGGGTTGCTGGTCCTATCCAGTCTTAACCAGCTCAGCTCAAATTAGACACACTCGACCCCAAGATTCTGTACAACTCAAGCAAACATCTTATGGTTTAGGCTACAGGCAACTGGGAGGAAATGAAGGTCTTTTGTAGCTACAATGAAAAAGACCTTGATTAGTGAAGACAGGTGAAATGGCCTTGACTAATGATTACCCACTGTTTTTTTATTGGATGTGTGGGGGAAGTTTTGGAAACCCCTGATTTAAAGCCACTGAGAAGGCTCAGGACTTGTGATTGACATTTAAAGTGTGCTTAGTCTTGTGCTCTTAACCTGCAGACCCATGTTAACTCCAGATAGCTAGTGTCAGAATTGAATTGAGTTGTTGGACTTCCTTGGTGTCTCAGTGGTAAAGAATCTGTGTGCCAATGCAGGAGATGTGGGTTTGATTCTTGGGTTGGGAAGAGTCCCTGGAGAAGGAGATGGCAAACTACTCCAGTATTCTTGCCTGGGAAATCCTATGGACAGAGGAGCCTAGCAGACTACAGTCCATGGAATGAATTACAAAAGAGTCAAACAGGATTTAGGACTAAACAACAACAACATCCTGCTGGTGGAAAACTGTTTCTCTACCCAGAACACTTCTGACACCAACTATGTTTTCCTTTAGCAGCTTAAGACAACTGCAATTGTTGTCTACTATATCTCACAATTTGGGGTCAGAAATCTGGGCAGGGCTCAGTTGGGTGATTCTTCTGCTCCATATGCTATCAATTAAGATTACTTGGTGGTATTTATCTGAGAGTCAGACTGGCCATATTTTAGTGATTTGATGAGAATGAATAAAAGGCTAGAATCAGCTGGGACTCTCAACTGGCATGTGTGGCCAGTTAACACAGTAACTCCCTAACACAGTAGTTTCAAAGTCGTCAGATTTCTTATATAGGCTCCCAGAGGAAGAATTTCAAGAAGCTTGAGGAAGTTGCAAAATTTCTTGATATCTGGCCTCAGATGCCCAGGATGTAAGATTCTATTGCTGTCAAGCAAGTTAATAAATGCATCCTGGACTTAAGAGGAGGAGGATTAGACTCCACCTCTCAGTGAAAGGAATAGTAAAGAATGTATATCCATCTTCAATCTACCAAAGTGAAAGTTAATATTCAGATAGCTGTTACTCAAAGTCCTGCAGTATTTTTGCAGATGTTAATAAAGCTTGCAATTTTATTTATCTTACGTCCAAGTGAGTAAACATTAAAAGGCTAATCAAGTGCTTAGCTGTATAATGATAGTATTATGAACTAATGATAGGTATAAATAAAGCTGTACCTATGTACTGGAAAACATTAATCACTGCTCAAGATTTTAGCAATTTTGAGTTGATAGCACTTAGTTAAGCTGTCTTTTTAATGTTTAAAAATATCTTATGTTACCATATTTCTTCATATAATATAAGCAACATGCATGCTCAGTCGCTTCAGTCATGTCTGACTCTTTGCAACCCTATGGACTATAGCCCACCAGGCTCCTTGTCTATGGGAATTCTCCAGGCAAGAATACTGGAGTGGGTTGCCATGCCCACCTCCAGGGGGTTTACCAATACCCAGGGACTGAACCCAGGTCTCCTGCGTCTTCTGCATCGCAGGCGGATTCTTTACTATTGAGCCACTGGGGAAGCCCAATATAAGCTACTCTAATAGCATAAGATGAGAATGCTCAAAATATGAGAAGCATAAAAAGAATGCTATCCATTTAGACAAATAATTAAAATATTAAATGTGCATAGACATATTGCAATTAGTATTTCAATATGTTTATCTTTGGAAATATAGCACAGTTTAAAAATAAAACAAAAAACAAAAAAAACTTTGGAGGCATTGTCATAATTAGGAACAAAAATTGTGACCGTTAAGAATATTTAAAAACTCAACCCTTGGATACTCTGCTATTTTCTTAGTTTAACACAGTTCCATAAAACACAAATAGCAGTTTTATTATTGCTCTTCTGTTGTTTTACAAGCTGAATGCTGGCAGCCAGGGTTATGATGCAGTCAGCATTTTCAGACTGGCATGCATAAAACCATTAGATCCAAGAAGAGACTCAGCTTCACTGATATCCTGTAGTGTTTTGTTTCGGGAAATGCCATGCTAGTGATTATAAAGGATGATGTCATATATTTCTCCCAACCACATCCTACCATTATGGTAATTCTAATTGTAGTAAACTGTGAAATCAATAGAAACAAAAAAGAAAAAAAAAAAAACTTCCTTCCAATAAAATAAGAAACAAAACAAAACTTTAAATGTTTGTCAGTCTTTTGTTTAATAACATAACACAAAAACGTACATTATGGTTCACCAAGAACAAAGGAATGGTAGAAAAGTACTAGTTTTTAATTGAGGACCTCTGAATGTATACAAAGCTATTAGTAGAAGTATTATTAACATCATCACTTTGTATGAAGTTATTGTCTCAATGACTCACTGGTTGAGGCTAAGCAAGCTCAACAATTAAGCAGCAATTCTTCATGCTGTTTTTCACTAACTACAGTTCCATTAACTATTTCTCTGCTAAAGCATATGCTTATGCTATGCTGAGCCTTTATTTTCTGCTTTTTTCTTATCACTAAATCCACAAAACTTGAATTGAAAGATAAAATTAGGACCTCTCTGAGATTTATCCCCACTTGTGGAATTGAGATTTTCCCTATTCTAGGTTCAATAAGAAAGTAAATGCTTGTCTTATTTGGTATGATTTTGTATATTGGTTCATTTCCCAATATCAAGTCCATAAACAAAGAGAAGGGATCTTTTACTTTCTCCTCAGGTCCATGATTTAAAAACTGTCAAATTCACTCTTTCAACACTTTGTTTCCAGTTACTCAATATATACAAGACCTTATGCTGTTATGGGGTTTCAAAATGAGTGAAAAATGTCTGTGACACATGGGTTTACAGTAAAGTCAAAAAGGAAAATACTTATAAATATTGTAATTGGTAGGGGCTTCTCAGGTGGCTCAGTGGTAAAGAATCCACCTGCAATGCAGGAGACAGGAGACCCAGTTTCCATCCCTGGGTTGGGAAGATCCCCTGGAGGAGGAAATGGCAACCCACTCCAGTATTCTTGCCTGGAGAATCCCATGGACAGAGAAGCCTGGTGGGCTACAGTCCATAGGGTCGCAAAGAGTGAGACATGACAGTGACTAAGCATGCACACATGCATTGTAAGTAGTGATTTTATTCTTTGAATTTGCTCAAGGGAGACCTTAATAAATTTTTCTTAATAAAATTTTCTTCAGGTTTAAGAATAATCATTTGAACTATTCTTTCAAAGATTTACTATCTTGTAGAATGAATGTAAATTTTGGCTCATCATGTTGAGATTACCATGCATTCTCAAATTTAGGTCACTAGATTTAGCCATAGTTTCCAATAGAGTATTTTTTTTACTTTAAAGTTATTTATCTCCATCAAGGTTAAAAGTAGTTGCAGTGAAAATTAGTTACAATACCTATAATAAAAAGGTATATCTTATCCATATTAAACTTTGAACTTTGTGAACTTTTTAACTTTGTGCTGGAATTAAAAACATAAACTATTATAAATTAAGAGAACCTACTTGATTCAGGGCTTGAAGTGGTTCAGATCAGATCAGCCGCTCAGTCGTGTCCGACTCTTTGCGACCCCATGAATTGCAGCACGCCAGGCCTCCCTGTCCATCACCAACTCCCGGAGTTCACTGAGACTCACGTCCATCGAGTCAGTGATGCCATCCAGCCATCTCATCCTCTGTCGTCCCCTTCTCTTCCTGCCCCCAATCACTTCCAGCATCAGGGTCTTTTCCAATGAATCAACTCCTCGCATGAGATGGCCAAAGTACTGGAGTTTCAGCTTTAGCATCATTCCTTCCAAAGAAATCCCAGGACTGATCTCCTTCAGAATGGACTGGTTGGATCTCCTTGCAGTCCAAGGGACTCTCAAGAGTCTTCTCCAACACCACAGTTCAAAAGCATCAATTCTTCAAGCTCAGCCTTCTTCACAGTCCAACTCTCACGTCCATACATGACCACAGGAAAAGCCATAGCCTTGACTAGACGAACCTTTGTTGGCAAAGTAGTGTCTCTGCTTTTGAATATGCTATCTAGGTTGGTCATAACTTTCCTTCCAAGGAGTAAGTGTCTTTTAATTTCATGGCTGCAGTCACCATCTGTAGTGATTTTGGAGCCCAGAAAAATAAAGTCTGACACTGTTTCCACTGTTTCCCCATCTATTTCCCATGAAGTGGTGGGACCGGATGCCATGATCTTCATTTTCTGAATGTTGAGCTTTAAGCCAACTTTTTCACTCTCCACTTTCACTTTCATCAAGAGGCTTTTAAGTTCCTCTTCACTTTCTGCCATAAGGGTAGTGTCATCTGCATATCTGAGGTTATTGATATTTCTCCCGGCAATCTTGATTCCAGCTTGTGTTTCTTCCAGTCCAGCGTTCTCGTGATGTACTCTGCATAGAAGTTAAATAAGCAGGGTGACAATATACAGCCTTGACGAACTCCTTTTCCTATTTGGAACCAGTCTGTTGTTCCATGT
>NW_011494944.1:3925120-3925226 GCF_000754665.1 Bison bison bison | reverse complement strand
ATGTCCAGTTCTAACTGTTGCTTCCTGACCTGCATACAAATTTCTCAAGAGGCAGATCAGGTGGTCTGGTATTCCCATCTCTTTCAGAATTTTCCACAGTTTATTG
>NW_011494944.1:3924516-3925020 GCF_000754665.1 Bison bison bison | reverse complement strand
CCACAGTTTATTGTGATCCACATAGTCAAAGGCTTTGGCATAGTCAATAAAGCAGAAATAGATGTTTTTCTGGAACTCTCTTGCTTTTTCCATGATCCAGTGGATGTTGGCAATTTGATCTCTGGTTCCCCTGCCTTTTCTAAAACCATCTTGAACATCTGGAAGTTCACGGTTCACATATTGCTGAAGCCTGGCTTGGAGAATTTTGAGCATTACTTTCCCAGCGTGTGAGATGAGTGCAATTGTGCGGTAGTTTGAGCACTCTTTGGCATTGCCTTTCTTTCGGATTGGAATGAAAACTGACCTTTTCCAGTCCTGTGGCCACTGCCGAGTTTTCCAAATTTGCTGGCATACTGAGTGCAGCACTTTCACAGCATCATCTTTCAGGATTTGGAATAGCTCAACTGGAATTCCATCACCTCCACTAGCTTTGTTCATAGTGATGCTTTCTAAGGCCCACTTGACTTCACATTCCAGGGTGTCTGGCTCTAGGTCAGTGATCAC
>NW_011494944.1:3924215-3924416 GCF_000754665.1 Bison bison bison | reverse complement strand
TGATTATCTGGGTCGTGAAGATCTTTTTTGTACAGTTCTTCTGTGCATTCTTGCCATCTCTTCTTAATATCTTCTGCTTCTGTTAGGTCCATACCATTTCTGTTCTTTATCGGGCTCATCTTTGCATGAAATGTTCCTTTGGTATCTCTGATTTTCTTGAAGAGATCCCTAGTCTTTCCCATTCTGTTGTTTTCCTCTATT
>NW_011494944.1:3920841-3924115 GCF_000754665.1 Bison bison bison | reverse complement strand
AAGGCTTTCTTATCTCTTCTTGCTATTCTTTGGAACTCTGCATTCAGATGTTTTATATCTTTCCTTTTCTCCTTTGCTTTTTGCTTCTCTTCTTTTCACAGCTATTTGTAAGGCCTCCCCAGACAGCCATTTTGCTTTTTTTGCATTTCTTTTCCATGGGGATGGTCTTGATCCCTGTCTCCTGTACAATGTCACGAACCTCATTCCATAGTTTATCAGGTACTCTATCTATCAGATCTAGGCCCTTAAATCTATTTCTCACTTCCACTGTATAATCATAAGGGATTTGATTTAGGTCATACCTGAATGGTCTAGTGGTTTTCCCTACTTTCTTCAATTTCAGTCTGAATTTGGCAATAAGGAGTTCATGATCTGAGCCACAGTTAGCTCCTGGTCTTGTTTTTGCTGATTGTATAGAGCTTCTCCATCTTTGGCTGCAAAGAATATAATCAGTCTGATTTCGGTGTTGACCATCTGGTGAAGTGGTTAGATAGTCATATATCTGAAAAACTACTGTCCAGAGATGTTTAGCTTTGTTATGAGAAAGTTGCTTGTGCCACAATGGGATGAATCTGTTTTCTGGCTATGACTCCTATCCACAAAATAGAGCAAATGCAACCCTCCCATTTACTGTAGCACAGGAGGGACTCCAGATCATGGCAAAGATTACAGTCACATAGAAGAGCAGGCTTGTAAAGAGAGTCCTAGGGCAGAGCAAGCATACAAAAACCTTTCCCTTAGTACTAAATAAAACAAATGCCAGTGTTTTGATCAAGATATTGGAGAAAAGCAAAATCTTACAGAACCATTTGCTAAAATGGAACATAAAATGAATTTTAAGAACTTTCATTTATTGTGACAGAATAATCTTCACATAGTCATAGAAAGTCTGATACAAGAATGCTACAAGTTAAACACATATTCCCCTGGACTATAACTACAATCAGAAACTGTTTTGTTAGTCATACTGTTCATGATGTCTTTGTTCAATTGCTAAGTTGTTCCCAACTCTTTGTGACCCCATGAACTGCAGCCTGCGAGGCTTTCCTGTCCTTCACTATCTCCCTGAGGTTGCTCAAACTCATGTCCTTTGAGTTGGTGATGCCATCCAACCATCTCATCATCTGTCACTCCCTTCTCCTCCTGCTGTCCCGGCATCAAGGTCTTTTCCGAAGAGTTGGCTTTTTTTGCATCAGGTGGCCAAAATATTGCAGCTTCAGGTTCAGCATCATGATATCTTTACTGTGGATAAAAAATAAAAGTTATCTTCAGGCCCTAGGGTAAATACACACTCATTTTCTCTCTATGTATCTTCAAATTATGTAAGAGAGTTCAAGGGATAAATGGACTGCATATCTCAAGATGTGTTCCTTTGGCCCTGGGGTCACACATTGAGGGGTTTGGTGAGGTAGTGGGGCTGGACAATCATGTCACTGGTGGAGATTCTTTGATTTCTGTGATGACTCCTTTCAAGACAACTCAGCAAATCTTTAATAGAGTGAATTCTCAATATCTTTCTCTTCAGTAGATGCATTTTATGATAATAAGAATAGTGAAAATAAGGCAGCAGATAAATACGAGGCAGGTAAATAAATTAAGGCAGCAGATAATGGAGAAAAATATCAGAATTTGGAGAAAATATGGGGAAAGCTTTGAATTTAAGGATAAGAGACCCAGATAAATATGCATGAATGTCTCATTTCGGAGTTCTGTCTCTATGATGCTCAACAAACTCCTAAGTATCTACGCAGTATCTGAATTAAAGAACCTCTACCAGACTAGTTGAGTTCAACCAATGAGAATAGCTAGTCTTGTACCCTGAGTAGGTTAAACCAGCTAAGTAATAACCTTTCCAGTTTTATCTTTTAAAAATGCCTGATCCTGACACATTTTACATTTCATTCTAAACTGCAAGACACCTACATGCATGTGTAAATTGGCAAAAAACTTATGTAGAGACTTAGTATTTATTCAAACCTCAGGGTATTTTGTTTTTAAATATTTTGGTTGCACTTTCTTACAGAGCTGAACTGAGTTTTTTAGTCTTTTCTCCTCATTTCACCTTCTTAACTTTTCTTTCAAAACATGTCTACCCAACCTTCTTTTATTTACCAGTGCAGGGGAACACAGCAAAAATAGCAAGACAGTGTGTGGCAAATTAAATAATTATTTCAATAAGCATGTGTTCATAGTCTACTAACGGCAGACACTAAGTGTGCCCCACCAAAAAAAAAAAAAAATCAGGGATATTCTTTAGAGTAACGATGAAATTGAACAATGCCTATCTTCAATTGGTTTGAATCTTCAAGACGTACTGCTGCCTATTGTAGAAAGTACTCAATATATATTGAGGCACTGAATTGTGTTGGATTATACGGGAAGCCTTTTCACACTTTTCATGGGATTCTCAAGGCAAGAATACTGAAGTGGCTTTCCATTCCCTTCTCCAGAGGACCACGTTTTGTCAGAACTCTCCACCATGACCTGTCTGTCTTGGGTGGCCCTGTACAGTATAGTTCACTCATAGTTTCACAGAGTTAGACAAGGCTATGATCCATGTGATCAGATTGGTTAGTTTTCTGTGACTGTGGTTTTCAGTCTGTCTGCCCTCTGATGGACAAAGATAAGAAGATTATGGGAGACAATGACTGAAGGGGAAACAGAGTCTTGTTCTGAAGGGCAGGGCCATGCTCAGTAAATCTTTAATCCAATTTTCTGTTCATGGGCAGGGCTGTGTCCCCTCCCTGTTATCTTACCTGAGCCTAAACTATGGTGGATAAGTTCCATGTTAGAACTGGACATGGAACAACAGACTGGTTCCATATAGGAAAAGGAGTTCGTCAAGCCTGCTTATTGTTACCCTGCTTATTTAACTTATATGCAGAGTACATCATGAGAAACACTGAGCTGGAAGAAGCACAAGCTGGAATCAAGATTGCCAGGAGAAATATCAATAACCTCAGATATGCAGATGACACCACCCTTATGGCAGAAAGTGAAGAGGAACTACAAAGCCTCTTGATGAAAGTGAAAGAGGAGAGTGAAAAAGTTGGCTTAAAGTTCAACATTCAGAAAACGAAGATCCTGGCATCTTGTCCCATCACTTCATGGGAAATAGATGGGGAAACAGTCGAAACAGTGTCAGACTTTATTTTTGGGGGCTCCAAAATCACTGCAGATGGTGATTGCAGCCATGAAATTAAAAGACACTTACTCCTTGGAAGAAAAGTTATGACCAACCTAGATAGCATATTCAAAAGCAGAGACATTACTT
>NW_011494944.1:3881754-3920741 GCF_000754665.1 Bison bison bison | reverse complement strand
CTAGAGGAGATCAGTCCTGGGATTTCTTTGGAAGGAATGATGCTAAAGCTGAAACTCCAGTACTTTGGCCACCTCATGTGAAGAGTTGACTCAGTGGAAAAGACTCTGATGCTGGGAGGGATTGGGGGTAGGAGGAGAAGGGAACGACAGAGGATGAGATGGCTGGATGGCATCACCGACTCGATGGACGTGAGTTTGAGTGAACTCCACGAGTTGGTGATGGACAGGGAGGCCTGGCGTGCTGCAATTCATGGGCTCACACAGAGTTGGACATGACTGAGCGACTGAACTGAACTGAACTGAAACTATGGTGGAGGTAGTGAAAATAATGGCGACTTCCTTCAAAAGGTCCCATGTGCACACTGGTACACTCAGTGCCCCCACCCTTCAGCAGGCCACTGCTGACCCATGCCTCCACTGGAGACTCCTAGAAACTCACAGGCAAGTCTGGCTCAGTCTCTGGTGGAGTCACTATTCCTTTCTTCTGGGTCCTGGGTCACAAACACAAGGTTTTGTTTGTGCCCTCCAAGAGTCCATTTCCCCAGTCCTGTGTAAGTTCTGGATGAACAGCATCAAAAGTCAAAAAGATAGGACACTGAAAGATGAACTCCCCAGGTCAGTAGGTACCCAATGTGCTACTGGAGATCAGTGGAGAAATAACTCCAGAAAGAAAGAAGAGACAGGGCCAAAGCAAAAACAACACCCAGTTGTGAATGTGACTGGTGATAGGAGTAAGTTCGATGCTATAAAGAGCAATATTGCATAGGAACCTGGAATGTCAGGTCCATGAGTCAAGGCAAATTGCAGATGATCAAACAGGAGATGGCAAGAGTGAACATCAATATTTTAGGAATCAGCAAACTAAAATGGACTGGAATAGGTGAATTTAACTCAGATGACCATTATATCTACTACTTGTGGGCAAGAATCCCTTAGGAGAAATGGGTAGCCATCATAGTCAACAAACGAGTCCAAAATGCAGTACTTGGATGCAATCTGAAAAGTGACAGAATGATCTCTGTTCTTTTCCAAGGCAAACCATTCAATATCACAGTAATCCAAGTCTATGCTCCGATCAGTAATGCTAAAGAAGCTGAAGTTGAATGGTTCTATGAAGACCTACAAGACCTTCTAGAACTAATACCCAAAAAACATGTCCTTTTCATTATAGAGGACTGGAATGCAAAAGTAGGAAGTCAAGAAACACCTGGAGTAACAGACGAATTTGGCCTTGGAGTACAGAATGAAACAGGGCAAAGGCTAATAGAGCTTTGCCAAGAAAACACATTGGTCATCGCAAACACCCTCTTCCAACAACACAAGAGAAGACTCTACACATGGACATCACCAGACGGTCAACACTGAGACCAGATTTATTCTATTGTTTGCAGCCAAAGATGGAGAAGCTCTATACGGTCGGCAAAAACTAGACCGGGAGCTATCTGTGGCTCAGATCATGAACTCCTTATTGCCAAATTCAGACTGAAATTGAAGAAAGTAGGGAAAACCATTAGGTCATTCAGGTATGACTTAAATCAAATCCCTTATGATTATACAGTGGAAATGAAAAATACAAGGGATTAGACCTGATAGACAGAGTGCCTGAAGAACTATGGGTGGAGGTTTGTGACATTGTACAGGAGGCAGGGATCAAGAACATCCCCAAGAAAAAGAAATGCAAGGAGGCAAAATGGTTGTCTGAAGAGCCCTTACAAATAGCTTAGAAAAGAAGAGAAGCTAAAGGCAAAGGAGACAACGAAAGGTATACACATTTCAATACAGAGTTCCAAAGAATAATAAGGAGAGAAAAGAAAGCCTTCCTCAGCGATCAATGCAAAGAAATAGAGGAAAACAATAGAATGGGAAAAACTAGAGATCTCTTCAAGAAAATTAGAGATACCAGGGAACATTTCATGCAAAGATGGGCACAATAAAGGACAGAACTGATATGAACCTAACAGAAGCAGAAGATATTAAGAAGAGGTGGCAGGAATACACAGAAGAACTGTACAAAAAGGATCTTCATGACCCAGATAATCACGATGGTGTGATCACTCACCTAGAGCCAGACATCCTGGAATGGGAACTCAAGTGGGCCTAAGGAAGTATCATTACAAACAAGCTACTGGAGGTGATGGAATTCCAGTTGAGCTATTCCAAATCCTGAAAGATGATGCTGTGAACGTGCTGCACTCAATATGCCAGCAAATTTGGAAAACTCAGCAGTGGCCACAGAACTGGAAAAGGTCAGTTTTCATTTCAATCCCTAAGAAAAGAAATGCCAAAGAATGCTCAAACTACTACATAATTGCACATATCTTACATGCTAGTAAAATAACGGTCAAAATTCTCCAAGCGAGGCTACAACAGTATGTGAACTATGAAATTCCAGATGTTCAAGCTGGATTTTGGAAAGGGAGAAGAATGAGAGATCTAATCACCAGCATCCACTGGATCATGGAAAAAGCAAGAGAGTTCCTGAAAAGTATATACTTCTGTTTTATTGATTATGCCAAAGCCTTTGACTGTGTGGATCACCACAAACTGTGGAAAATTCTGAAAGAGATGGAAATACCAGAGCACCTGATCTGCCTCTTGAGAAATCTGTATGCAGGTCAGGAAGCAACAGTTAGAATTGGACATGGAACAACAAACTGTTTCCAAATCGGGAAAGGAGTACATCAAGGCTGTATATTGGTACCCTGCTTATTTAACTCATTAGCAGAGTACATCATGAGAAATGCTACCACGGATGAAGCACAAGCTGGAATCAAGATTACCAGGAGAAATATTAATAACCTCAGACATGCAGATGACACTACCCTTGTGGCAGAAAGTGAAGAAATAAAGAGCCTCTTGATGAAAGTGAAAGAGGAGAGTGAAAAACTTGGCTTAAAACTAAGCATTCAGAAAACTAAGATCGTGGCATCTGGTCCCATCACTTCATGGCTAATAGATGAGGAAACAATGGAAACAGTGACAGACTTCATTTTTTTTTGGCTCCAAAATTACTGCAGATGGTGACGGCAGCCATGAAAATAAAAGAGACTGCTCCTTGAAAGAAAAACTATGACCAATCTAGACAGCGTATTAAAAAGCAGAGACATTACTTTCCCAACAGAGGTCCATGTAGTTAAAGCTATGGTTTTTCCAGTAGTCATGTATGGACGTCAGAGTTGGACTATAAAGAAAGCTGAGTGCCAAAGAATTGATGCTTTTGAACTGTGGTGTTGGGGAAGATTCTTGAGAGTCCCTTGGACTGCAAGGAGATCCAACCAGTCCATCCTAAAGGAGATCAGTCCTGGGTGTTCATTGGAAGGACTGATGCTGAAGCTGAAACCCCAATATTTTGGCCACCTGATGTGAAGAACAGACTCACTTGAAAAGATCCTGATGTTGAGAAAGATTGAAGGTGCGAGGAGAAGGGGACAACAGAGGGTGAGATGGTTGGATGGCATCACTGACTCAATGGACATGATTTTGAGTAAACTCAGGGAGTTGGGAATGGACATGGAGACCTGTCCATGGGTAGTTGTCCATGGGGTTGTAGAGTCGGACATGACTGAGTGACTGAACTGAACTGAAAATTGACAGTTATGGAAAATATGAAGCAGTTTTTGGGAAAGACAAAATAGAAATTTTAGAAGAATGTACTGAATACTGAATGTACTGAATGTACTCACACTAAGAACCTTGTTTTCCTGTGTGTTAGTGCTCGTCATGGATAACTGTTTGAGACCTCATGGATTACAGCCCACCAGGCTCCATGTAATTGCTTTCTAATTTTTACCTAATTCCAGCTACACTTATGTATGTATTGACTTTCGACTCAGAAAAAATTGGTAAGAAATCTAACCTATGCAGAGTTACA
The DNA here is from genome assembly GCF_000754665.1 of Bison bison bison. Taxonomy (NCBI): domain Eukaryota; kingdom Metazoa; phylum Chordata; class Mammalia; order Artiodactyla; family Bovidae; genus Bison; species Bison bison. The sequence goes on along the minus strand of NW_011494944.1, from coordinate 3,916,870 downwards.
TCTGGAGCTGTACTGCAGAGGATGTGACCCACACAAAGTACAATCTGTTTCTGTATTCGCAGAATACTACTTGATACTTCATAGTTGGGCAAGACAGTGACCCTGTCTGGATGGTTCTTTCCAGAGGCCTTGCCACTTAATAATAGAGAGATTTAGGTGCCATAATACCATTGTATTTTGTGCTTGCTTTCTGTGAGAACTGAAAGTGTGAGACAGACTGTACTGTGCAGTACAGTACCCAGTAGCTACATGTGGCTGTTGACCACCTGAAATTTGCCTAATCCAAATTGAGATATGCTGTTAAGTGCAAAATACATACCAGATTTTGAAGATTTAGTATAAAACAAATAATGTGAAATATCTCTTTTTATTATATGTTAAAATGATATGATTTTTACTAAATTATGTTAAGTAAAATCTACTATTAGTATTAGTAGATGACAGAGGATGAAGTGGTTGGATGGCATCTCCGACTCAATGGACATGAGTTTCAGTAAGCTCTGGGAGTTGGTGATGGACAGGGAAGCCTGGCATGCTGTGGTCCATGGGGTTGCAAAGAGTTGGCACAACTGACCGACTGAACTGAACTGAAGATTACTTCTATCTTTTTCTTTTTACTTTAGAAAATCTAAGCTTGTGTATGCTGCTCACATTTGTGACACATATATTTCAATCAGACAAAGCTACTATAGACAGATGGTTATGATAGAATATTGAGAAAACGTGAGAATACCATTAACAATTTTGGGTGTCACATTTTATATTTTAAGGTTTAAGGATTTTGAAGACATTAGTAAATATAATTAATGAGAAAAGTGTCCTATAATTTAAAAAATTGAAGAAGTCTAAAATCTATGGTATTGATTTATTACTATGGCTAACAAAGCATTGAACTATTGTGAAGGCTTTTTGTTAGATCTGGGGGAAATGAAAATTTTTAGGAAAATTTTTAAAAATACACAGTCATGATGTAAATGGTAAAATATCTACTGTTAATTTATATAAAGTTCTGATATATGTCAAGTAAGGCATCTTCTTTTTGAAATTACTCCTATAATTTAAAGTTATATAGTTCATGTTGTAGGAAAAATAATACACAATACTCATCCCCCCAAAGATGTGATTCACAATCAATAGTATAAAAATTTAGGTAGCTAATGAGAAAAATATAGTTTACACATTTGCTTCTAAGTTTCTCCACACAGTCTCTTGTGTTGAATAAGGATACATAGCAAATTATAAGTTTATTTTGGAGAGTTTTTTAAAGAGGGTAGACATACATCCAGACTGTAAATTATTGAGCACTTCATGTTGTTTCCTTATAATTGCTTTTCAATATAGTAACGTGGCATGGCATGGTGGTTAAGAACCCAGGAGTTCATTCCAAACTGCCTGAATTTGAATTCAGTTTCTGCCACTTACTAGTTCTATGGCCGTAAGTGCATTACATATCCTCTCCATGCTTCAGTTTCACCATCTGTAAGATGAATTAAAATAATATTTACCTCATAGGTTGACATGAAGATTAAAGGAGGTAATGCAGGTATTACGAACAAAATGTTTGTGTGCTCCCCAAATTTGTATGCTAAAGCCCTAACCCTCAACCTGATGGTGTTTGAAGATGGGGATTCAGGAGGTAATCAGAGTTCGATTAGGTCATGAGGATGGATGTTCACCTAAGAAAGGCAATGTGAAGACAGGCCATGACTTTGGCCATCTCCAAGCTGGAACGAGAGCTCTCATCAGGAGCAGATGAGTCCCACCTTGTTCTGTGACTTGTCAGCTTTCAGAACTATGAGAAATATATTTCTGTTGTTTAAACCACCCAGTCTCTAGTATTTTCTAACTAAGACACCAGGTAAAGCTTTAGGACAGTGTCCAGTAGACAGTAAGCACTCAATAAATATTCCTAATTATATTCATAAGTAACCATACCTATGAATGAAACATACTAAGATGAAACATGGTAAAGAAAGAACTGTCTCAGGTTAAACTGGGGAGAAAGGCATTAGAGCAGCTCCCCTGTGACCTGTTACTCTGTTGTTTACCATGGTAATATTTCTGAAGTCAGAAATAAGGCTGGTGACCAGTCTTATCTTCTTAGAAACATGCTAATTGGATCTCTGGACAAAATACTGATGATACACGCTGGGAGAAATATCCTTATATTTGGAATTCTGTTAACAGTATGTTCCTAGTTTAGGATTTCTCATGCTATAAATCATGGCTCTTAAGAAAAAATCTTGTAATCTTTATGCTCTCAACAAATGAGCAGTCCATGTACCACTTAGAAACCTTATATATTATTCTGAGCCAAAAAGCATGTGTCTGATACAAAATAAAAGACATATATAGCCACACAGGTGTCACAGACAATTTCCCACTTTTCCTGTGCCTCACAGTTACATGTTTTATAAGGCAGATATACAATCAGATGTACATTTTAAAGATTATTCAGGTGCTATGTGGAGAATGGATCATTGAGAGTGTCAGTTGAAGTTGAGTTTGGCTGCATGTAATAGCTTATTTAACTTATATGCAGAGTACATCATGAGAAACGCTGGGCAGGATGAAGCACAAGCTGGAATCAAGATTGCCGGGAGAAATATCAATAATCTCAGACATGCAGATGACACTACCCTTGTGGCAGAAAGTGAAGAACTAAAGAGCCTCTTGATGAAAGTGCAAGAGGAGAGTGAAAAAGTTGGCTTAAAGCTCAACATTCAGAAAACTAAGATCATGGCATCCGGTCCCATCACTTCATGGCAAATAGATGGGGGAAACAGTGGAAACAGTGGCTGACTTCGTTTTTCTGGGTTCCAAAATCACTGCAGATGGTGATTGCAGCCATGGAATTAAAAGACGCTTACTCCTTGGAAGGAAAGTTGTAACCAACCTAGACAGCATACTAAAAACAGAGACATTACTTTGTCAACAAAGTTCCATCTAGTCAAGGCTATGGTTTTTCCTGTAGTCTGTATGGATGTGAGAGTTGGACTATAAAGAAAGCTGAGCACTCAAGAATTGATGCTTTTGAACTGTGGTGTTGGAGAAGACGCTTAAGAGTCCTTAGGACTGCAAGGAGATCCAACCAGTCCATCCTAAAGGAAATCAGTCCTGGGTGTTCATTGGAAGGACTGATATTGAAGCTGAAACTCCAATACTTTGGCCACCTGATGGGAAAAGCTGACTCATTTGAAAAGACCCTGATGTTGGGAAAGATTGAAGGCGGGAGGATAAGGGAATGACAGAGGATGAGATGGTTAGATGGGATCACCGACTCAATGGACATGAGTTTGGTAAACTCTGGGAGTTGGTGATGGACAGGGAGGCCTGGCATGCTGCAGTTCATGGAGTCACAAAGAGTCGGACAAGACTGAGCGACTGAACTGAACTGAACTGAATAGAAAACCCAGCAACAGAAGTTTAAATAAGATAGTTTTTCCCCCCTTTTTCTCACATAATACAATGTCCAGAGGCAGGCAGTCTGAATGGTTGTATCTATCTTTACAATTCCATTCTTTGCCCTTTTTTTTCTTGGTAAATATTAACTTCAGATATCAGGTCTTTGTTCAATCTAAGCAAAAAGAACAAAGAGTTCTGTCTTAGTATGAACTTTTTCAGAAATCTCACCTAAAAACTTCTACTTACAGCTCACAGGTCATTACTCTGTAGGTGGCTAACACTACTTGCAAGGAGGACTATTTTTGACTTTTGAGCTGGACACATTGCTGCTTCCATTGAAATTGTGGTTAGTTACTCATTTCCCTAAATGTTTACTTTTCTTGCCTGTAAATTAATAATAATAATAATAGTACTTCAGTTCAGTAATAATTATATATAATTCATTATGGTGAGCTTAAAGGTTTAAATAAGATGGTTTGGATACAATGTGTAGCACAATGCAAGGAATGTAGCTAAGTTCAATAAATGCTATTTATTGGTTCCAAACAGGAAAAGGAGTACGTCAAGGCTGTATATTGTCACCCTGCTTATTTAACTTATATGCAGAGTACATCATGAGAAACGCTGGACTGGAAGAAACACAAGCTGGAATCAAGATTGCCGAGAGAAATATCAATAACCTCAGATATGCAAATGACACCACCCTTATGGCAGAAAGTGAAGAGGAACTCAAAAGCCTCTTGATGAAAGTGAAAGTGGAGAGTGAAAAAGTTGGTTTAAAGCTCAACATTCAGAAAATGAAGATCATGGCATCCGATCCCATCACTTCATGGGAAATAGATGGGGAAACAGTGGAAACAGTGTCAGACTTTATTTTTCTGGGCTCCAAAATCACTGCAGATGGTGACTGCAGCCATGAAATTAAAAGATGCTTACTCCTTGGAAGGAAAGTTATGATCAACCTAGATAGCATATTTAAAAGCAGAGACATTACTTTGCCAACTAAGGTCCATCTAGTCAAGGCTATGGTTTTTCCTGTGGTCATGTATGGATGTGAGAGTTGGACTGTGAAGAAGGCTGAGCACCAAAGAATTGATGCTTTTGAAGTGTGGTGTTGGAGAAGACTCTTGAGAGTCCCTTGGACTGCAAGGAGATCCAACCAGTCCATTCTGAAGGAGATCAGCTCTGGGATTTCTTTGGAAGGACTGATGCTAAAGCTGAAACTCCAGTACTTTGGCCACCTCATGGGAAGAGTTAACTCATTGGAAAAGACTCTGATGCTGGGAGCGATTGGGGGCAGGAGGAGAAGGGGATGACAGAGGATGAGATGGCTGGATGGCATCACTGACTTGATGGACGTGAGTCTGGGTGAACTCCAGGAGTTGGTGATGGACAGGGAGGCCTGGCGTGCTGCGATTCATGGGGTCTGAAAGAGTCGGACACGACTGAGCAACTAAACTGAACTGAACTGAAGCTCCATGAAGGTAGGAGTCAAGTCTGCTTCATGCAAGTGTATATGAAATATTTGTTGTATATGAATAAGTAAATGCAGGAGGTAAACTCTCATGGAGTGTAGAGGGTATGACTGTGGTTGTACCACAGTTGGTAGAGTGTATATGTTTGTGTAAAAATAAATACATGAGGGGGAAAAACACCAACAGAGTGCTTTATAAACATATAATTAACTGAGCCCAGATTAGGCTCTCATTGCATTCTCTGGATTTTTGGAAGAAAATTCATTGCTAGTAATGTTGTCCTTGGGGTATTGCCAAGATGCAAAAATATAAATTTTCTTCAAGTGGTGTTCTATAATGCAAAAGGAGAAAGAACTTAACTGTCAAAATTCAAGGATTCTGAATTAGTTTTACAAAGAGCCAAACACCTCTGTACAATTTTAGATTTTTTTTTTTTTACTTTAGAGGAATAATTTACAATCAATTGAGAAAAAAAAAAAACACAAAGCAAAAACTGACCATCATCTGTCTTATTAACCTGAATTACATTTCAGGAGTTTGATTGTTTTTCATATGAAATAAAACAATAGGTCCTTAATTATTAAAGAACTTTTATGAAGTCTTAGCTGTTTTTATTTTTTTCTGCCTTGAATAGGTATATAGAGGGGGGCTGCTGACCATTTACTAGCTTATTTTCATATAAGTTTAAATTTCAAGTTTTATTTGTTTCCAGTCTCTCTTTTTCTGTTTCATGCCATTCCATATTCATCTTACAGAAACAAAAATGATAGTAACTGACAAATTTTGAAATAATTGACTTTCTAAAACCCAATTAATAATAAATTTTTTTGAAGTAGAGAAACAGAGGTATATGTTTTCCTATCTTTATGGTAAAGTCGCAAAGGAAGTTAAGGAAATTATGAGCAAGTTCTTAAAGGTCATGTAAACGAATTTAGATTCTATTTTTGGACCCTGGGGAGTTGTTGAAGGATTTTGAGTAGAGATAAAATGCATTCCAATTTTTGGGGTAGAAATACAACCTGTATGATAAAGGATGATGGATTGAGATAATTGTGTGATAATAGAAACAGAGTTAGTTAAGTAGGATATTGACATGGTCAAGAATGGTGCAATTTTAACTTAGGCACCACTAGTGTAACTGCTTCTGAGTGAATCTATTTAAATTGTATTTTAATAGCAGAATCAACCATACTGAACAGAAATTAGATATGCAGAAGTAAGGAAGAGGAGGAAACTAGAGAGCTCCAATTTTCTGCAGGGAACAATGAGATGTAATATTAACATGGATAACGAAGGTAAGAGTAAGTTTAAGAAGAAAGATGTATAAGTTTTGGATGTATGAAATATCCACCAGTGTCCAATAAGAAGTTGAATATAGTGTTTTAAAAACTGTTATGAGGTGGATGAAACTGGAGCCTATTATACAGAGTGAAGTAAGCCAGAAAGGAAAACACCAGTACAGTATACTAACGCATATATATGGAATTTAGAAAGATGGTAACGATAACCCTGTAAGCGAGACAGCAAAAGAGACACAGATGTATAGAACAGTCTTTTGGACTCTGTGGGAGACGGAGAGGGTGGGATGATTTGGGAGAATGGCTTTGAAACATGTATAATATCATATATGAAACGAATTGCCAGTCCAGGTTCGATGCATGTTACTGGATGCTTGGGGTTGGTGCACTGGGACGACCCAGAGGGCTGGTACGGGGAGGGTGGAGGGAGGGGGGTTCAGGGTGGGGAACATGTGTATACCTGTGGTGGATTCATGTTGATGTATGGCAAAACCAATACAATATTGTAAAGTAATTAATCTCCAATTTAAATAAATTTATATTAAAAAAATAAAAACTGTTGAGAGGTTTGAGCTGTAGATGTAAAAACCATGGGGGCAGAATATTATATAGAGTAAGTTGAAAAGAGTACAGAAGAATCAACTTTGTGGAACAGTGAACATGAATACTAGTTGTCAGTTTACAGAAGAAAAGGATTCCCTGGCAGAACAAATGGCCTGTGCAAATACGTAGGTGCACAGAACAGTAAGATAAATGTAGGAAGTAGAAGAGTTCATACCAAGATGTTGTGTGTGAGACTAAAGAAGGCAAGCTTGTCCAGATTTTAAAAAGGGAAATCTGGTATGTCAGATATCCCAAAGAGCTTGGATTTTATCTTGCAATTAATGGGAAGCCACTGAAAGGTTTTTAATGGGGGAGTGATCTGATACCATCAGGCAATTATGATGGATGGAATGTGGGGAGTCTGGCTGGAAAGAGGGAGACTAATTAGGAAGCTCTTGTAATCACTTGGTGAGGGATAATGAGAGTGTTTACTGAGATAGCAGCAGTGGAAAAGGATGTGAGGACATGAGTAGAGATATATTTAGAATTAGTTGGGTATAAGGTCAGAAGGAAAGCCAGTGGTCAAGAATGATGCCTAGTGTTTTTATTTGAGGGGTTGGATGAATAAATAGTAACATTATCAACTCTGAAATAAAATGGAGGAAGAAAGAGGAAAGGAGACTGAGGAAAGATGGCCAAATCATTAGGAAGAAATTTGAAAAGAAAGCAGTATGGGGAATATTAAGATTGTAGAGAGTTTCAAGAGGTGATCAGTAGTGCTAAATGTGTTCAGTGGCCAAGTAATTTAAGAACTAAAAAATTCCCCTCTGATTTAATGACCAGGAGAACAGTTTCTGGGTGAGAGCAGCTTCAGTGTGGTGGTACAGACAGAAACCAGATCACTGTGGGAGGAAGACAAAGGGAGGAAGTGGTAATAGTCTAGACACCCTCTTCATGAAGCTTAGAAAGTAATAAAAGAGAGAGACAGAGAAGAAAATGAGACTATAAAGCAAATTCAGTTTAAAAAATATTCTTGACTGGGCGATAGGTTCTATACATATGCCATACACACACACACACACACACACACATAAAAATATATACACACACACACACACACATATATATATACACACACATACACACATATAGGTTCTCTCACTCTCTATATATGTTATATATGTGCTATACTTTTCTGTAGACTAAATCACTTAATATATAATGGGAGCAATTTAAGTAATAAAAAGTCAGACATAAGGTTATAGTAATACCATCATTTATTACACAATGAATAACTTAAAATGATGAAAAGTGGTCATAAAAATAATAATATTAATATACCTATCAATATCAAATATTAAATATATTATTAGAATATATTTTTAGAATATTTCAAAAAGGTAATATATTTCAAAAAATGTTTCAAGAATAAAATCCTGCTTAAGAAGAGGAAATCGTCCCCCACTGCTTATATATTCCATATGCTATTTATTTTTCAGCAATAGGATAATTATTTCCAGATTCCTATTTAACCTCTGAAGGCCTCTGGAATGTTTACTTTCCTTGGGCTTTTGTCTTATTGTTGTGGTGCTAAGTATTTCTTTAGAGTGGGAATTTGAATACCCAGGATTAACATTCAGAAAACAGCAGAGTCCTCTCATCAAGAAAAGCAAATCCCCAACAACTTCATGGCTTAATGAAACAAAAATGCTTCCCTCTTGTTTGAAAACAGAGACTATCATCTATATTGGGATAATGTTCTTTAAATTTATATTCTAAGCCATCTCCCAGAAGCTTTCCTTATTCACAGTTTATCTATTACACAATTCTTATTTTGCATCAATGTGTACTATGTGTTCAGATGCTAAGGGATATGCCAAACAACACACATAAAAATCCCTTATCATTGTAGCTTCCAGTATTTCTTAATTGCAAATAGATCCCTAACTGTAGGTTCTGCATAGATGCTCTCTATACCCATGTAGAGATGCCCCACACATGCTGCCTCTTCTTGTGAACACCCTCTTCCTTCCTCTCAGACTTTGAGAGCTCACACTCAGCATGACTCCTTTCTCATGTGAATACTGTCAAGGAAAAAATCATTTATATGACTCAAATAGAGGTTAAAGGATTTATTCAGCTGGTGCACATCCAGAAGTACCTGAGGAGCATCACAGTAACTCCCCTAACTGCAGCAGGACTGGAGTTTTATCGGGGGAGGGGAGGAGAGGAGTGTGTGTACTTGTGATCTGGCTGAAGTTGAAGTTTTCTTCATCTTTAACTGCTGCAAAACCATCAGAGGAAAAGATTGAAGATTATTCTGGTTTCCATGCTTCCTGCTAGAGATCGTTAGTTCAGTTCCCTCCTGGCAACTCCCAGAACAGTTCTTTCAAAAGATGGTTTTGCAATTTCTACAGTTTTTTTTTTTTTTTTAAGGTTTAGAAGTAGGGGCGGGTGGGCAGCAAGAATAATGCTAGTGAGGCTGAAACAAGAGAACCTGGGCTCGGTTTTGAATCTTTTACTCTACTATAGTGTCACCTTGATCAGCTCTGACTCCTCATGCAGGGCAGCTTCTGTGTGGATGTTCCCTACCTCTGGTTGAATTCCAGTTACCCTGTTTTAAGCCAGCTTCTTCCATTCTCACAGTCAGATGCCTAACTTGATCTGCCCAAGTTCAGTACAGGCTTTAGGATAAAATTGCTCTGAAAGGGAAGGGAAGGGTAGAGGAAGACAGGGAAGGGAAGGGAAAGGAAGGGGAGAAGAGTGGAGGGGAAGGGAGAAGAGGGAGGGGAGGAGGAGGAGAAAAGAAAGGAAGAAAAAAGAGGAAAAGGGAGGGGAAAAGAAGCTTAATTACACTGAATTACATTGAAGTTTCATATCACTGAAATGTCGTTCCCCTTTATAAAACTTCAATAATGCCCTTCAACTTTCACAGTATAATTTAAGACCAATGAAAAGTCCAGGGTTCTAGTTCAGTCTTTGCCACTTAATACATTTATGCCCTTGAAGAAAATACTTTATATACTTTATCTCCCCAACTTCATCATCAATTACATATGTATTACTGTAATAATTAAAATTGATATAAATATAAATATAATTGGCTTACTCTGAAAAAAGCAGCCAGTGTGTTAAAAGAATGGGACTCAATAGACAGCAATCGTTGTTGTTCAGTTGCTAATTTATATCCAGTTCTTTGTGATCCCATGCACATCAGGCTTCCCTGTCCATCACCAACTCCTGGAGCTTGCTCAAATTCATGTCCATCAAGGCGGTGATGCCATCCAATCATTTTATCCTCTGCTGCCCACTTCTCCTTTTCTTTCAAAATTTCCCAGCACCAGGGTCTTTTCTAATGAGTTGGCTCTTTGCATCAGGTGGCCAGAGTATTGGAACTTCAACATCAGACCTTCCAATGTATATTCAGGGTTGATTTCCTTTAGGACTGACTGGTTTGAGCAATCATAAAGCAATTCTACTCCTTTCCTATTGCCCCTAAAATTCCTCTTGGTCTAGTTTTTCTGTTTTCTAAGTACTCAGATTAAATTTAGGTAGGCTGTATAATTTTTCTCACTCATTTTCATCATAAGAGACATCTCATTAAAATACACATTCTAGTATAATGTAGTATGTAACTTCAAACTTAATCAAACCTAAAATTCCGTTAACCATAGACAGATGGATGCTTTGTTTTGTTTCTCAGATTTATTCTTCTCACCCACCAGCTGTCTATATTAGACAATTAAGGGTGTTATAGCAAAACTACCATAGGCTGGGTGGCTTAAAGCACAAACATTTATTTCTCACAGTTCCAAAGGTTGAGGAGTCCAGGATCAAGGCGCTGGCATATTCAGTGTTTGGTGAGGTCTGGTTAATAGATGTCTTCTCGCTGTATCTTCATGTAGCAGCTGGAATGAGAGAACACTCTGGGGTCTTTTTTATAAGAACAGTAGTCCCATTAATGGGGACTTGGACTTCATGATCTAAAGATGCTATCTCCAAATACCATCACATTGAGGGCTGTGATTTCAACAGATAAATTTTGAGTGGGCACAAACATTCTAGTGTCTATGATTCTACTCTGTGAATTTTACGCAAAGGAAAAGGGGACCAAGGTATATCAGGGCAGAGTGGCTGGCGCTTGTAATATGGTTGGTCCCATCACTGAGCATAGTGCAACAGAATCTTAAAGGCTTGCAAGATTTCAAAACTTTTCATAAGTGATTTTGCACATTCTTCAGACATTTCTCTGCAAAAAACTTCCAACTACAATTCCATTGATTCTAGGAATGCCTTTTGGGGTAGTCATTTTTTTTTTTTAGTTCCCTCTCATTCCTCAGGCTTTCCTAGCCAAACTTCTAGTGAATCACTTGACCCCTTCTAAAGACCCTCTGGACTTCTTGAATGAGTTTCTTTTAAGATAATCTAGGTTTCTTCCCAGGTGGCACTAGCAGTAAAGAACTCACCTGCCAGTGCGGGAGACATAGAGAGGTGGGTTCCAACCCTGGGTCAGGAAGATCCCTTGGAGTGGTCCTGGCAGCTCATTCCAGTATTCGTGCCTGGAGACTCCCATGGACAAAGGAGCTTGGTGAGATACAGTCCATAGGGTCATAAAAAGTTGGACACGACTGAAGTGACTTAGCAGCACCAGCAGTTTGCCTCTTTCTCACTTGGCCTCAATTTATTCCACGGTAAGATCAAATTATAAAATTAAATTTAAGAACATTGTATATATAACTTGCAAGTATAAAGTGAACATAGGTGAGAAAATATTTAATAAATTATTAAGGAACCAGTAGAATGATAAAGCTGGTTCAGATTATTTGAGAAACTGAATATTTATGAATATTGAAGAAAAAATATAGATAAGATTTGGTAGGTTAGATACAAAACTAATAAGTTAATGTCTTTAAGATCAATGAAACTACTATCTCTAAGGTTGTTTCTTCTAGTAGATAGGAATGAACGAAAATCTACTGAACAAAAACCTATAGGTAAATACATAATTTCTCAGATTCTGGACCATAAAGACAAATGAACACTCTCAAAATAAATCATCCTGAGATGAGCCCTTTGTACAAAGTTTCTGTACAGCATGGAAAGGACTTTCCAAATTCTGTAGTGTTTTTCTGAAATGTGGGTTTATCTTGCTATCATTAACAGAAATGCAGAGTCCCCCACTGCAGCCCCTACATTTGTCTTCGTTCTTTTTTTTCTCTGGAAGTCTATTCAATCTTTATGCCCTAACCTCAAGTGGGCACATATTCTAAATGCTATATTAGGTACTTCTCAAACAGCACCTCAGTGCTAAGGAATCTGCCTGCAATGCAGGTTTGATCCCTGTGTCAGGAAGATCCCCTGGAGGAGGGCATGGCAACCTGCTCCAGTATTCTTGTCTGGGAAATCCCATGGACAGAGCAGCCTGGCAGACTACAGTTCATGGGGTTGCAAAGAATCAGACACTACCGAAGTGACTTAGCGTGCACAAGTGGCCTAAGGTGGAAAAAGTACCCCTTTATCTCCCAAGGGAGAATGAAATGCCTAAGGAGAGTGCTATAGCATAGAGTACAAAAGAATGCTCCAATAACACCATCTGTGGAATAGACTGGGGGTGGGTATAATGACTGAGAGCAAACCAGCTTTCACCCTCGTTCACTTACTATCTATTGGATTGGTCTTATCCTTTAGTATTCTGGCTAAGCTTCTGGCATTTAATGTCCTTTTATATGTGAAGTGCTCAGTAACAAGACCCAATGACCCTGAGGGTGAGTACCTTCTTAAATTCTGTACCCCAACATCTTCTTTGATCTCACCCTAGTCCCAGCCTTTCTCAGTAAGATACCTGGTATTTAATAAGTTTTACCTGATGGCTCAGACGGTAAAGAATCTGCCTGCAGGAGACCTGGGTTTGATTCCTGGGTCAGGAAGATCCTCTGGAGAAAGAAATGGCTACCCATTCCAGTATCCTTTCCTGGAGAAGTCCATGGACAGAGAAGCCTGGTGGGCTACAGACCATGGGGTTGCAAAGAGTCAGACGTGACCGAGCGACTAACACTACTTTCACATAAATGATCATAGTCTGAATTTTATTACTTTTACTGTTGTTGTTACTGCCCAGAGAATGAAAAGTTTACATTTTTTTTTTTTAAACTTGCACACATGACCATTTACAGTCTTTTCTGAGATTTCCTTTTCAGACTCACCTTCAGTGCTTTTTCTTTTTTTTTCCCTACCAGTCCTGTCTCCTGTGAGCCAGCTGCACCAGAGTAGCTATTTAACATAGACATGATGGTTAAGAGCATGCAGTTTGTGGTCAGACAGAAATGAATCTGAATCCAACTACACGAATTGTCACTTGGAACCATGGACAGTTTAACCATGGTTAAATTACTTAACCTCTAGAAGTTTTCGATTTCCTTATATCTAAAATGAGGATGTCCTCAAAGGCTATTATAAACAGAAGTAATGTACGTGAAATGCTTGATAGATTGTACACGCTCCATACATGTTGACTGTGCTTTTTATGACTAAATTCTTGGAGTTTTTTTTTTTTTTGGTATTTTCTTGACCTTGTATATGTTGCTACTTCTTATTCAAATGACTTACCTTCTTCATTCTCTTTTACTTGTCTTATAAGTTTTTTACTTGTTTATAATACAAATCTTTTACTTGTCTTATAAGACAAGTATATAAGACGAGAGTTGTTTATAAGTCTTTTACTTGTCTTATAAACACACTTCAGATATGGACTCCTATTACTTTCCTATATTCCAATAGAACTTTTTACATACTTCTATTGTGGAAATTCTTTCATATGTCATAAGTTATTCTTTAAGTGGAAGCCTTCTTAAGAGAAGAATTGATTTCCTTATTTTTTTTATATTGTCAGAAGGCAACACATAGACATTTGATAAAGTTTATGAAGAAAAAAGGCAGTCTATGTATAAAATATAAATTATATAAAAGCTATTTATTTCTAAGTCTTAAACTATTCATATGTATCTATCTATCAGCTGTCTGTCTAAATATGGTGCCTGCTTCCCACCCCTACTCATATTTAACTCTTTCACCACTTTGTTTTTATGTGTCTTCTGGAGCTACATGGTCTGTCTTTTGTTAATATATTTTATATACTTATCTGCCTTTCTGTTGTTATAGAGCAAATGGCATACTAAGGAGCCCAGCTGACTAATTTGTTTTCCTTCTCAATTGATAAATGAAACTAGTATAAAGTATAGGGATGAGATTAAGGCCCCTATTAATAAGCCACATGTTCTTTGTTTTGCTTTTTGCAACTTACATATTTCATCATCATAATTTCTTTCATTTTCATTGATCGTTTGTAGCTTATGACAGTTTCTTAGGAATCAAGTTTCAATGTCTAGTTGCTGTTCCAAACTTATTTGACTATGATACTGATTATCTTCAAAACATTTATTAACACTCCATCGAACTTGATTCTAGAGAATATACTTTGCCAAGGAGTATTCTAAAACATCAAACTAATGAATCAAGTCAAACGAAGCAAAAATAAAAAATTAAAACTATGGGAATGACACACTAAGTAGCCATTGTTTCCAGACAATGTTTGTACTCTTAAATTATCCAAAGAGAACTCATTAAAAATCTTATAAGAAGGGCAGATTCAAACGTTCCGGCCGGGGTCTCGGGGCCTGTGGGAGCGTCTGAGTCGGGGTTCTTGGTGTACTCGTTGGCCTGAGCTTCAGTGCTGCGCAACGAAGACCCAGGAAGTTGAGGCGGCTGCTGCCAAAACCCGACGGTGAGAATGGCGCTCTCCACCACGTCTCGCAGAGGAAGATGATAAGGCGCAAGGCTTCTCGCGGCTTTCTAAAGCGCGTTTTCAAGCGACAGAAGCCTCACCTTCGTTTGGAGACGAGTAGCGACCTACTGGTGCATCTGTTTACTCTTTGTTCATCGATTAGCAGAAGAGTCACGGATAAATGCTTGTGGGAGTAAGTGTGGAGTCATTAAAAAGGAGCATGTACTGGCTGCAGCAAAGGTAATTCTAAAGAAGAGCAGAGGTTAGAAGTCAAAGAAAACATATTTGAAAACTGTATGATGTATTATTTTAGGTGGTAACATCATGAAAGCACTTTTTATAAAGTAGTTAATATTGTGTATTAAAATATTGGCTAGTTGAAAAAAAAATCTTATAAGAATTAAAAGAAGTTGTTACCTGATAAATATATAAAGCCCAATAATTTAACCTTTGCTTTTAACTGTTTAGAAACTATGATCACAATATGCTATTTTTAATAGTTGTGTTGTTCAGTTGCTCAGCTGTGTCTGACTCTTTGGACCCCACAGAATACAGCATGCCAGGTTTCCCTGTCCTAATAGTACTTCAGATATAAATATTTGGAAATATTGAATGGAAATATTAAGAAAATGAATGAGCATGTCAATGAATGGTAATTGTGCTGAGAAGCACTGTAGAAGATATGATTAAATAGGAAATATGATCTTGATAGATTGATATTATAAATATCAAGTCATTACAAATTTATATATTTATGTCATTTCCATTAAACTTAAAATAGTTTCCTTAGGAGGAATATTGATGAAAAATAGTCATTATTATCATTACTAAATTCTTTCTATGCTATGGGCACCTCAAATTTAAACATTTTACATATACTAATGCTAGTAAAGTAATGCTTAAAATTCTCCAAGCCAGACTTCAGCAATACATGAACTGTGAACTTCCAGATGTTCAAACTGGTTTTAGAAAAGGCAGAGGAACCAGAGATCAAATTGCCAACATCTGCTGGATCATCGAAAAAGCAAGAGAGTTCCAGAAAAACATCTATTTCTGCTTTACTGACTATGCCAAAGCCTTTGACTGTGTGGATCACAATAAACTGTGGGAAATTCTGAAAGAGATGGGAATACCAGACCACCTGATCTGCCTCTTGAGAACCTGTGTGCAAGTCAGGAAGTAACTGTTAGAACTGGACATAGAACAACAGACTGGTTCCAAATAGGAAAAGGAGTACGTCAAGGCTGTATATTGTCACCCTGCTTATTTAACTTCTATGCAGAGTACATCATGAGAAACGCTGGGCTGGAGGAAGCACAAGCTGGAATCAAGATTGCTGGGAGAAATATCAATAATCTCAGATATGCAGATGACACCACCCTTATGGCAGAAAGTGAAGAAGAACTAAAGAGCCTCTTGATGAAAGTGCAAGAGGAGAGTGAAAAAGTTGGCTTAAAGCTCAACATTCAGAAAACTAAGATCATGGCTTCCAGTCCCATCACTTCATGGTAAGTAGATGGGGAAACAGTGGAAACAGTGTCAGACTTTTTTTGGGGGCTCCAAAATCACTGCAGATGGTGATTGCAGCCATGAAATTAAAAGATGCTTATGCCTTGGAAGGAAAGTTATGACCAACCTAGACAGCATATTCAAAAGCAGAGACATTACTTTGCCAACAAAGGTCCATCTAGTCAAGGCAATGGTTTTTCCAGTGGACATGTATGGATATGAGAGTTGGACTATAAAGAAAGCTGAATGCTGAAGAATTGATGCTTTTGAACTGTGGTGTTGGAGAAGACTTTTGAGAGCCCCTTGGACTGCAAAGAAATCCAACCAGTCCATCCAAAAGGAGATCAGTCCTGGGTGTTCATTGGAAGGACTGATGCTGAAGCTGAAACTCCAATACTTTGGCCACCTGATGTGAAGAGCTGACTCATTGGAAAAGACCCTGATGCTGGGAAATATTGAGGGCAGGAGGAGAAGGGTACAACAGAGGATGAGATGGTTGTATGGCATCATCGACTTGATAGACATGGGTTTGGGTGGGTCCCAGGAGTTGGTGATGGACAGGGAGGACTGGCATGCTGTGGTTCATGGGGTCGCAAAAAGTTGGACATGATTGAGTGACTGAAGTGAACTGAACTGAACACATTTAACCCTAATAATAACCCCTTGAGGTAGTACTATTATGTCTTCCTTGAAGGTAAGAAAGCTAAGGCATAGAAATTACACAATTTGTTCCAGATTACATAACTAATAAATGAGGCTGCTCTTGTGGCTCAGTGGGTAAAGAATCTGCCTGCAAGGTGGGCAACCTGGGTTCAATCTCTGGGTTGGAAAGATCCCCTGGAGAAGGGGATGGCTACCCATTCCAGTATTCTGGTCTGGAGAATTCCATGATCTGTACAGTCCTTGGGGTCGCAAAGAGTTAGACATGACTGAGCAACTTTCACTTCAATTCACAAGATTCAAAGCCAAGAAGATTAATGTAATTTACTTCTCACAAGTTGACATTCAAATGTTCTCATCCAATTTACATCAAGCTACTGTCAATAAAGTAGAGCTAACAAATACACACAAACACATACTCAAGGGGGAATTGGGAAATTTTTCTCATTACTTTATCATTCAGCTGAGTTTTAGGCAATATCTACTGGTTAAAAAAAATAGTAGAAATGCAAATCAATCTTCAATCTTATCAAGGGCTCTTTTGAGAACAGAATTAAATATTTTGCTTTTTATTTTCTTTGAAAAATACTTTGTATGTGAAGGTGGAGTTTAAGCTCATTACTGACAAAAGAAGTCTCCCATTGTCTGGAATCAGTTACAGGTTTAAATAGATGGAATGACATTCATGGTAGACAATTTGTTTCCCATTCCTTCTCTGAAGAGAATAGTAAGTTTTAGTCATCTGGATTTACAGGGTAAAACAAAAGAGAAAGGATCAATCTCTTTCTAAAATACTTCAATGTAGAACTGTACAAATTTAAAAAGGGAATATATGTTCTCTTTTGAGATCTCTGAGGGACTATTTGATTTCTTATAATTTATTTAAATCATCAGCACTTTACTTGACAATTTGGAATTAGGATAAGTCTATGAAATGACTTTAATATGAGAAAAAAAAATCATGGTTTGCCTATTAAAATATTTCTCATGCCTGAGCTTCCATTTCAACTAAAGCTGCCATCATTGTCCAGATGCCTATCATTCATACTTAAGATTACTGTAAAAACTTCACTGCTCTCTTTCTCCATTTGATCTGCCTTACATACTGCCATCAGATTAATTTTGCTGAAACATATATCTTTTATTGTGTTGCTTTCCTGCTCAAATGTTCTCTATCATTTGTAGGATAAAACACAAATTATTTTGAAAGACATTCATAATTTCCTCCCACCTAGTCTCAACCTACCCTTTGTAATTTGTCTCCCACTATTTATTAACATAAATCTCTGATCTTTATGGTATTTCATGTTCCACATGAATTCTGATTTTGTGCCTTTATTGTAGCCCCATTTTTTTTATGGTGTATTATTTCGCATTGCTGTTGTAACAAGTTAATGCAAAATTAGTGGTTGAGCACAATGCAAAGTCATTACTTTGCAGTTCTGGAGATTAGAAGTTGACATGGGTCTCACTGAGCTAAAATGAAAGTGTTGAGAAGGATTGCCTTCTAGTCTAGATACTCTAAAGGAAAGTCTGTTTTCAGTGTCTAAACACTCGTCCCATTTTTTGCTTATACTCTTCCATCTGCAAAACCAGTGGTGGCTGGTTGAATCTTTCTCCTGTCACATCACTCTGATGCTTCTGCCTCCTTCTTCCTCATTTTGGGACCCTTGTGGTTACAGTGGACCTACCCAGATAATCCAAGATAACCTTCCTATTTTTAAGGTCAGCTTACTCCTTGGAAGGAAAGTTATGACCAACCTAGATAGCATATTCAAAAGCAGAGACATTACTTTGCCAACAAATGTCCATCTAGTCAAGGATATGCTTTTTCCAGTGGTCATGTATGGATGTGAGAGTTGGACTGTGAAGAAAGCTGAGCACCGAAGAATTGATGCTTTTGAACTGTGGTGTTGGAGAAGACTCTTGAGAGTCCCTTGGACTGCAAGGAGATCCAACCAGTCCATTCTAAAGGAGATCAGTCCTGGGTGTTCTTTGGAAGGAATGATGCTAAAGCTGAAACTCCAGTACTTTGGCCACCTCATGCAAAGAGTTGACTCATTGGAAAAGACTCTGATGCTGGGAGGGATTGGGGCCAGGAGGAGAAGGCGACGACAGAGGATGAGATGGCTGGATGGCATCACCGACTCGATGGACATGAGTCTGGGTGAACTCCGGGAGATGGTGATGGACAGGGAGGCCTGGCGTGCTGCAATTCATGGGATCGCAAAGAGTCAGACACGACTGAGCAACTGAACTGAACTGAACTGATTAAAAAACTTAATTTTATCTGTTACATTAATTCCCCTTTGCCATGTAAGGTCACATATCCACAGATTCTAGGGGTTAGGGATTGAACATCTGTTTGGAGTAATTTCTGTCTATCATAGATGGTCTGGCCATTTTTCACTTCCTCTGTAAACTGTAGTTATTCAGAAGCTTTTCAATGCCCAGTTCGTCTGTAAATTCTGGTGTGTACACTGTGTGAATTTTTTTTTTTTCTTTTTTGGCCTCACAGCTTGTAAGATTTTAGTTTCCTGACCAAGGATTGAACCTGTGTCTGCAGCAGTGAGAGTGTTGAGTCCTCACCGAAACGCCAGGGGAATCCCCATGCTGTGTCGAGTTAATGACTATTTTTTTTTGATTGGCTTTTGTTTTATAACATCTTGAAATTCGTTTTCCCATCTCTATAGAAAATAGTTATCCTGAGTTTGATATATGGGAATTCAGTATGTTCTGTGAATAAAATTTTTTCATAGACATCTTGGGTTACACGCTGTGAGTCTGGCATTCCTAGAAGGAGCCTTGCGTATTGTTAAATTTGCTGGATGTGCATATGTCCAATCCTAAATGTGTTTAATCATAAAGAGATAGTAGAGATGTGAGTAAAGGTTTTTATACAAAGAGGCTTGTTGTAGCATCATCTCCAAATCAGAAACAATCTAAATAGGAGATAAATTTTAGTAGATTGATATGATAAAATAGTGTGTACGCATTAAAAGGCAAATTGTTAAAGATTATCTAATAATATAGGAAATGTTTACATATTACTCAACAAAAAATAATGATACAAAAGAATGATGTTAAAAAAAGAATTACATATATATGTATAAATTTCAAATGAAAGAAGTTTATATCAATATGCTAAAATCGTAAAAGGGTTATGCCCAAGTGTGGGATCATAAGTGGCTGTTAATTTCTTATTTATATCTTTTTTTGCTTCCTAAATTCCTTCCAATTTAAAAATATTTTTTAACATCTGATAAATTATTTTAATTTATAATTTATATATAATTAAACTACACATTATGTACTTTTTTGTTTATGACCCAAATTGTTATCTCTAGAATTAGTTTAATTAACATTTCCTGGACATTTACTAGGCCCCAGACACTATTCTGGGGCCCAAGGTAAGACATAGTGCATACCTTTAAAAACTCATCCTCCATAAGATAAATAGACAAATGTATTAAAATATTAATTTGCTAGGGCTGCAAAAACAAAATACTACAGAATGGATAGTTTAATTAAGAAAAATTTTTCGCATATAGAGGCTCAAATCCAAGATCAAGGTGTTTGGTAGCGATGGTTTCTGAGGTCTGGCTTCTTGGCTTACTCGTAGTTGCCTTTCTGCCGTGTCCTCACGTTGTCTTTGGTCTTTCCTCCATGCGTGCACATGTCTATCTGTGTGTCTCTTGTATGTCCACATCTCAACTTCTTATAAGGACACAGTCAGATCAGATTAGGGCCCACACTAACAGCCTCATTTTAACTTAGATACTTCTTCAAAGGCCTGTCTTCAAGTGCAATCATATTTTGAGGTACTGGGGCTTAGAGCCACAATGTATAAATTTGGGGGAAGGATGAAATCCAGCTCATAACAACAGGTTAACAGTTAACCTCAATATTTACTTATGATGGCAATATTGATGCTATGTACAGGTACACTGCTCTTTCAGAGGAGGGAGAAATAATTCTTGATGGTCAGTTGAAGTTTCATAGAGAAGGAGGTATTTCAGAAGAATTTTGAAAGATGAATGAGATTTTGCCAATTTCTTTTTGCTAGAAACAGGTTCTATAACTGTAATTGATTTATATAGCATAATGAATGTAAAAAATATAATTCTTACAAAAGATTAGAAATCATAATTCTACTTTATGTAATGTGGATTTCATTTGTTTTGGTCAGGAATGCACTGTCCTTGGATAAAAATGAATGAAAAAATCCATCTATGTTGACAATGTTGTTAATGTCTTTCACTTTTTTCTGGAGGAAGACTGATATCTGAGTAATTAAGCTAAAACAAGAAAATAAAAATTTCTTGAGAGAACCAGTTCCAACCAGCTTATGACTACATGAACTTAAGAACTTATGTAGCCAAGTGTTAAGATAGATGTTGAGGTTCACAAAACTCATAAAGGAGGGATGTGGTGGGGAGTTAAAGAACTTGTATTTCTGAAAATCTTCAGAAATTCTGATGGTATCCAGGTTTAGGACAAAAGTCCAAGTATTGCTGGACCTCACATTAGGCAGTAGCACAAATTGAGGACCAAACCTCCCCATGATGATTACCCTAGCACTAGAAAATATTTATTACCTGCATGTCTCTTGAACTATAAATGCAGTTTAGTACTTTGATTTGTTTGAATATTGTTTATTCATGTAAAAATGATTTTCTGACTGTGCAAGCCTCCCAAAGGTGAAGTGAGTCAGCTCTTCACATCAGGTGGCCAAAGTATTGGAGTTTCAGCTTCAACATCAGTCCTTCCAACAACACCCAGGACTGATCTCCTTTAGGATGGACTGGTTGGATCTCCTTGCAGTCCAAGGGACTCTCAAGAGTCTTCTCCAACACCACAGTTCAAAAGCATCAATTCTTCAGTGCTCAGCTTTCTTCACAGTCCAACTCTCACATCCATACATGACCACTGGAAAAACCATAGCCTTGACTAGACGAACCTTTGTTGCCCAAGTAATGTCTCTGCTTTTGAATATGCTGTCTAGGTTGGTTACAACTTTCCTTCCAAGGAGTAAGTGTCTTTTAATTTCATGGCTACAATCACTGTCTGCAGTGATTTTGGAGCCCCCCAAAATAAAGTCACCCATTGTCTCTACAGTTTCTCCATCTATCTGCCATGAAATGATGGGACCAGATGCCATGATCTTAAGTTTTCTGAATGTTGAGCTTTAAGCCAACCTTTTCACTCTCTGCTTTCACTTTCATCAAGAGGCTCTTTAGTTCTTCTTCACTTTCTGCCATAAGGGTGGTGTCATCTGCATATCTGAGGTTATTGATATTTCTCCTGGCAATCTTGATTCCAGCTTGTGCTTCTTCCAGCCCAGCATTTCTCATGATGCACTCTGCATATAAGTTAAATAAGCAGGGTGACAATATACAGCCTTGACATACTCCTTTTCCTATTTGGAACCAGTCTGTTGTTCCATGTCCAGTTCTAACTGTTGCTTCCTGACCTGTATACAGGTTTTTCAAGAGGCAGGTCAGGTGGTCTGGTATTCCCATCTCTTTCAGAATTTTCCACAGTTTATTGTGATCCACACAGTCAAAGGCTTTGGCATAGTCAATAAAGTAGAAATAGATGTTTCTCTGAAACTCTCTTGCTTTTTCCATGATCCAGAAGATGTTGGCAATTTGATCTCTGGTTCCTCTGCCTTTTCTAAAACCAGCTTGAACATCTGGGAGTTCATGGCTCACGTATTGTTGAAGCCTGGCTTGGAGAATTTTGAGCATTACTTTACTAGCGTGTGAGATGAGTCCAATTATGTGGTAGTTTGAGCATTCTTTGGCATTTCCTTTCTTTGGGACTGGAATGAAAACTGACCTTTTCCAGTCCTGTGGCCACTGCTGAGTTTTCCAAATTGCTGACATATTGAGTGCAGCACTTTCACAGCATCATCTTCCTCAAATGAATTGCTTGTGCTCACTATCTCTCTATAGCTCTCCTGCCATTCTCAAAAAAAAAAAAGTATTCTAGGTAAGCTTTTAATTTTCATCATCTCACTGGAACAACTCTTGTCAGTATCACTATTGACCTCCATGTTGCTTATGTGAAGAGTAGATTTTATTGCTCATATGACTTGATCTATTAGTAGCTGATGGGCTCATTCCTGGTGGCTGAATTTTTTCACTTGGCTTCTAGAATGCCAGTCTTTGCTGGTTTCTCTCCTATTTCGTGGATGTTCCTTTTCTGTCCCTTTTCTAGGCTGTTAGTTTTAGCTTTCTAACATCTTAAGTTGAATTTTACTTCTATTTTTTTCATATAGTCCTTTCTTTAGTAAACTCAAGAATTTCACAGTTTTAAATACTATCAACAGACTGGAAACTCTCAAATTTAAACACTAAACCGACACCTATTTCTTGAGCTCCAGATTGTTATTTTCAACCTGGCAAACCCAGTGATTCCTTCAAAATACAAATCAGTTAATGCCATTTCTCTGTTCAGATTTTATTCATGGCTTCTCCCGTCATTCCAAATAAAAGCCAAAGACCTCTCAATGGCTTTTCAGGCCTAACCTGAGTTGATCTTCCCATTGCCTCTCCTCCTTGTTTCCATCTGCTCTGCCTTAGTAGCTCACTCAACTCCAGCCGTTCTGGTTCTTCCTCACATTCTTTAAACTCGGCCAAAGCCGCACGGAGTCGGACATGACTGAAGCAACTTAGCAGCAGCAGCAAAGCATTTTAGGGCATTTGAACTCAGGGCTCCTCCAGATATCTCTGATTCACTCTCCAGCTCTTTAAGGTCTTTAGTCAAATGTTGCCTTCTGAGTAAGTCCTCCTTGGTGAACCTCTTCATCATATGCCCCTCACTACTTCATCACATGCCCCATTTCCTGTTTAATTTTTCTTTACATCACTTATCACTATCTAACATATATATTTAATCATACATTTATTGTCTATCTCCCTTCACTAGAAAATAAGGTCTATGAAGGGGTCTATAAGATTGAGATTGATATATACACAATGCTGCTGCTGCTGCTAAGTCGCTTCAGTCGTATCCGACTCTGTGTGACCCCACAGATGGCAGCCCACCAGGCTCCCCCGTCCCTGGGATTCTCCAGGCAAGAACACTGGAGTGGGTTGCCATTTCCTTCTCCAATGCATGAAAGTGAAAAGTGAAAGTGAAGTGGCTCAGTCATGTCCGACTCCTAGTGACCCCATGGACTGAAGCCCACCAGGCCATGGGGTCGCTGGAAGTCGGACACGACTGAGCGACTTCACTTTCACTTTCGCTTTCATGCATTGGAGAAGGAAATGGCAACCCACTCCAGTGTTCTTGCCTGGACAATTTCAGGGACAGGGGAGCCTGGTGGGCTGCCGTCTGTGGGGTCACACAGAGTCGGATACGACTGAAGCGACTTAGCAGCAGCAGCATGGACTGCAGCCTACCAGGCTCCTCCATCCGTGGGATTTTCCAGGCAAGAGTACTGGAGTAGGGTGCCATTGCCTTCTCCTATATACACACTACTCTATAGAAAATAGATAATAAGGACCTATTGTATAGCACAAGAAACTCTACTCAGGATTCTGTAATGACCTATATGAGAAAAAAAATCTAAAAAAAAAGGTGGAGATAGATACATATATTTATATATATCCATATCTATCTATCTATCTATATATCTGCATATATTCACTTTGCTATACACCTGAAAATAACACATTGTTAAGTCAACTATACTCCAATAAAAATTAAAAAAAGAAAAAAAGATAAAGTTACCAAGGGCAGGAAGTTTTGTCTATTTTGTTGTTTGCTGCTGTATCCCCAGCACAGAGCACTTGGCAAACACTACATGTTCAATATATTGATGTTCCTCAAAGGGTGGTGCCCAGAGGACTAGCCTCAGATTAACCTGGGAAGTTTAAAAAACATGTTAGAAATGCCACTTCTTCAGTCCTACTATATTCCAAACGAATCTGAAAGTCTGGGGATAGGGTCCAACTATTTGTGTTTTTATAAGTCCTCTAGGTCGTTCTTGTTTCTGCTAATGTTTGAGAATCACTGTGATGAATATTTTATTGAATGAGAAAAGAAATGAGGAAAACTTCTATTCCTGTTACCCTTTTAACAAATACAGTACTTAAAACTTTGGGGTTAAAATGCCATATAAATAAATGAGTAAAATCACTTTGTAGAATTTGTTTTTCTAATGTGAGTCATAATAGAAAAAGCTCTAGTTTATCATTTAGAAAATGAAAAACGCATACATTATCCTAAGCCATGAATCCAAATCTATTGAAAAGTAGTAGACTTAGTCATAACTAAATCTATAAAATTTAGTTATGACTGTAATTTATAGATTTAACTAAATCTATAAAATTTAGTTATGACTATAATTTATGGTTTTAATTCAGATTTAGTTGAAACTTCTGTTAAAAACTAGTTCTGAGAACTTTATCTAATGATTTAACAAAGTTGTTATCAATAAACTTACTTCCCTTGGTCTTTCCTTATTCTTAGACTTTCAACTTTAATTTTCTTAGGTTAAACAGTTCTCTATCTCTGTGTCTGCTGCATCCGATTGCATCACATGTAAGCATCTATTCCACATTAGAACCATGGAATACACTCTCTGCCTTTAATGAGATGAAGCAGAGAACATATTTCAGCTTGTGAAATCTCACATACTCTGTGATCATGAAGCAAGCTGATAACTTTCTCCTTTCTGTCTGTACATGAAGTTACTATGATCTTTCTTAGAGAACGAGTGTCTCTGTCAGCCCAGGACAATCCCAGTTTATACTTGATATCCTGATTTAATTATTAAAAGCATCCTTTATTGCCAAAAGTGCCCTTGTTTGAGGATAAATTCTATGTTCACCCTACTCATTTTATATATAATTTATATTATGTGTATATATTGCTTTTAGTACCTGATTTTACATAATGTATAAACAATATTGGAAACCAGAGTTCTAATTATCTCATATTCACTAGAAACATTGGTTTTGGAAAGGCATTCAAAAAGTTTGGATATTAGTCTTTTGGGGGCTTTTGTGGAGTAATAGACCTTTTAATACTACAGTGACAAAGGAAAAATTTTAATGTAACATTTTTATAAGTATTATATAGCATTATATGTTTTACTAAGAATCTCCACTTATTAATATGATACTTTACTCGCATTTAATTTCATTAAAACAACTTTAAATTCTAATACTAAATGCCAGTTTCAATTTCTATAGATGTCATATTTTTAAGTACATTTTATCAGGATGATATTATGATATTACTACAATAGACAGAAAAGTGAAAAATGCAATTATAGACTTTTTTGCCTAATTTTTTCCTTTACTAAGTCAGCAAATCCTTCCATTTATTTGACATTGTGAAGATATAACTTCCCATCTCATGCATTTAAAGAGAGCCAAGAGATGTATGCAGATTTATTGTTGGGCAAGATCAGAATTTCTGGGTCAGGTTGTATATAGACCAATTCTTCAAAGGAGTTTTTGGCTTGCATCATGTTTTTAGCAAAACTAAAGTGTATTGAGGTGTAGGTTGAAAACTAATAAGATAAATGCATTTATCACACTAAATAAATATACCAATAGGCTTAAGTGCTTTTTTTCCTTTAAGAATTCAGATTTTACATTAAAATTATGTTACGTAACAATGAGCTATATTTGCCAATGTTTGACTACACCTGTGCAATAATTTTTAAGGTTGTCTGGCTTTTAAAAATTTAAATTGCTCTTGTATACTAATTTACTGAGAGCTTAAAACTTATTGGTGAATTGTGGTATTTGCTAGCCTTCACTAGCATATATTATTTTAATGGAAAAATACATATTATTTGAGAGGAAAGTTCTATTTGTAAAACAATATATATTTGATATTTCAATAATTATTTCAATTTTGTGACCAGTTATGTAGTTCATCCAGAATCACTCTTTGTAACATAGATGTTTATTCACTTGATTCCTTCTCATAACTTCTTCAACTCTAAATTGCCTATATAATCAGCCTGTTTCTGGCAGTCTGTTCATTATAGTTGTGCTGGCATCCACTCCAGCTCCCATATCCAGAACTGCATGGAGTTCTCCATGTATAACAAAAATGGCTGGCATAAACACAGTGACCTTGGCATGACACTCCATGTAGGCGGTTTGTATACATAATCATGGCCACAGACTGCTTGGCTTGTTCAAGGTCATGTAATGAGTGTGGTTTAGTTACCACTTAGAGTCTTTCAGTTTCTAGTCTGGGGTTGACCTTAAAATAGGCATCCTGAATACTTTTTTTTTCTTTCAATAAATGCTGTAAAAGTAGTCTCAGTTTTATAGAGCACATTATTTGGAGGGGTGGGGGAGTGTATAGTTGTATTAGTCTTTCTCTTTAATATGTTGCTTTACAATATGGGATGTACAAATTTCCAAGAGCTGTTTTATTCTGGGCTGGAAGGTATGTCAGGTTCAACATCACGGCATCTTCATTAATGGCCAATTTTATACTATCACTCCGTGGAGGATATAGTAAGACAAAATAAATACATTATAGAATGATATACAAAATCCATATACAGTTTTCAAAATATGAACCTTTAAAAAATTAAGTCAGGAGTCTGGTTTCAGGCTAAACAGATAGTTTTGAAGCAGGAGTTTCTTCTATTCTGGGTTCTAATTATGGGTATTTTGGTGAAAAAAAATTGAGACTGGCAAATCTCAATGTCAGAGATTTTTCCATCTTTTTTAGCAAGCTAGATATTTTTGAATGCTACATTTGTTCTATCACGAAAAAAAAAAAAAAGCAGCCCTAACTAAAAATTGCTCCATGTCTGCATTGGAACCAGTCTCAAAAAAATAGGCATATTCAGTAATTTACAAAAATTGGAACTTTATTTACAGCTGTACTGTTTGGCTGTTCGGTTCAGTATGTAAAAAGCAAAAAACAAGCAAACAAAAATCTCTTGGCACATATTCCATTTTTGAAGTTCCATTAAACTTTGAAACATCTTTGTGGCACTTCTTATCTATGGTAAGTGCTTTTCTTATGGAGGGACTGTGTCATATATACGTGCAAAAGAAGGTTGAACAGTTAATGCTCAGTAAGTTTTTGAGAATGGCTATATTGTGAAATAGAATCTTGAGTCTTGATTATTGTGTTACATATTTAAATATTTAAATGCCCCTGATTGAATTACTGTAGAATAGATTCAGTGTTCAGAGAGTAAAAATATATTT
Organism: Bison bison bison; assembly: GCF_000754665.1. Lineage (NCBI taxonomy): Eukaryota > Metazoa > Chordata > Mammalia > Artiodactyla > Bovidae > Bison > Bison bison. Next base: position 3,888,996 of record NW_011494944.1, on the reverse strand, counting down.
CACTGTCACTTTTCAATGTGCAGAGGGGATTTTTCCCCTGAGTCTATGAACCCACTAGATACAGATTTTTGAAGCATTAAATACACCATTTCTCTAGTGTATATTTAATAAGATGAATTTAAGACATACTCATTTCTGTTTGTGGCATGTAACAACTGGAACATAATATTCCCTAGTCTACTCCCCTTCCCCAAATTCGCTAAAGCATTAGGTAAAATTAGTAGCACCGAAATTGAGGATATCTAAAAACAGCAACCTGTAACCTTGGGAATTTTGAGTGATATAAATACTATGGCTGAAAACATTTTTAACCACAGGATTTTTGCCTTTTATACTTAGATGCTTGCAAGGTTGTTGAGTTGTTCTCCTTGTGGCACATATTAAAATGCTTGTGTGTGGAAACTACACAATTCACATCCCATGACTTTTCCTTCACCAAAGGAATCCATATTTGTAACCAGCTTGTAGTGTCTGGTTCAGTTCTCAGCCAAACAAGCAAACACACTTTCTAAGGAGTGATAGCAATTCTATATGTGTTTGTTTACAAATTGTCTGACAATGAGTCAGAAGCCTGCAATCTTTTTTTAAACTTTATCAGATCGATGTAGAAATCTGGAATAATTTCCTGTCTCTTTATCTTTATAATCTAAGAAAAGTACCTCTAATGCTTCCAGTCTTTGTGTGATGGCCTGTATTTCACAGAGAAAATAATGCCTTCTCTATTTCATTAAATTGTACTGACTTATCACAAAAACCTGGTTTTTAGTTACATCATCACTCAAAATGTTGTCTGTGCCTGGGGAAACGTGGCTACTCTAATTAGCAGTAAATCAAAGTTCTTTCTGAAGAAACAGGACTGTGAAATAAACTGTGATGGGTGAGCTGTATCAGCATCAGCAGTAATTGGGAGGATTGGCTGACAAGTCTATTATGACTGCCCCAAAGGAAACCACACCCACTTAAGGAGAGGTTGGGGACTGACATTTTCTGTGGTTTTACTGTTGATCTCTGTTTCCTCATAGAAAGTTCACCATAATTGACAATCAGACTCATACTACACAGGATGCTTTAATCTAAATATTTCAAGGTACTTTCTTTTTTGTAATCTAATGAAGTAGGATTTTTAAAATCGAATCAACAGAAACATAATATTATGGTTACAAGCAACAACCAAAAACATTAAAATAAATGGGAAAAGACTATGCTCCAGTGAAGAAAATGAGAAGCTGATACACATTATTTTATTAAACACACACATACATTCAGCAAAAAATGTACAGTAATTAATAAGAGTTACCAGTCTTGTCTAGCTATAGTGGCCAAATTCATGAGTTCAGACAGTTTTCCACTGAATTTTCTCATGTAGATAGCCCCCGAATTATAACACATCTTTAAAAATTATATTTTTCACAGCTCATTTAGATAAACTTTAGTTAATTATAAATATAAAGGCTTAAATTATAAATAAAAGTAATAATGCTCCAAAACAGTATCAATACAGAAATTAACAATCTGTAATAAATAAGAAGTGATTTTCAAGAAATTAGAGAGCATACTTTTTTGTCTCATTGAGCTAAGTGACCACACTGAGAATGAATTTGTAGATATTCTGGGAATAAATTTGTTCTACTGCTTTCCTTTGACCTCTTTATCAAGCTCTTAGCACTTCCTATTATGACCTAAAACCACTCTCATCAGTGGCTTTCACCCCTAGGTACATGTAACTGGAAGTATTAAAAATAATTTTGGTTGAGGGCCCTAGAGCAACTGACTCACTATAGCAAGAGTGGGGAGGATCAGTATTTTTCTTTCCAGTTTTCAGTTCAGTTCAGTCTCCCACTTGTGTCCAACTCTTTGCGACCCCATGAGCTGCAGAATGCCAGGCCTCCCTGTCCATCACCAACTCCCAGAGCCTATCCAAACTCATGTCCATTGAGTCAGTGATGCCATTCAACCATCTCAACCTCTGTCGTCCGCTTCTCCTCCTGCCCTCAATCTTTCCCAGCATCAGAGCCTTTACAAATGAGTCAGCTCTTCGCATCAGATGGCCAAAGTACTGAAGTTTCAGCTTCAACATCAGTTCTTCCAATGAACACCCAGGACTGATCTCCTTTAGAATGGACTGGTTGGATCTCCTTGCAGTCCAAGGGACTCTCAAGAGTCTTCTCCAACACCACAGTTCAAAAGCATCAATTCTTCAGTGCTCAGCTTTCTTAATAGTCCAACTCTCACATCCATACATGACTACTGGAAAAACCATAGCCTTGACTAGACAGACCTTTGTTGGCAAAGTAATGTCTCTGCTTTTTAATATGCTGTCTAGGTTGGTCATGACTTTCCTTAACTTCCAAGTTAAGTTTCCATAACTTCCAAGGAGTAAGCGTCTTTTAATTTCATGGCTGCAATCACCATCTGCAGTGATTTTGGAGCCCCCTGAAATAAAGTCTCTCACTGTGCTTTATGTTTGACATGAAGTGACAGGACCAGATGCCATGATCTTAGTTTCCTGAATTTTGAGCTTTAAGCCAACATTTTCACTCTCCTCTTGCTCTTTAGTTCTTCTTCACTTTCTGCCATAAGGGTGGTGTCATCTGCATATCAGAGGTTATTGATATTTCTCCCGGCAATCTTGATTCCAACTTGTGCTTCTTTCAGCCCAGCGTTTCTCATGAGGTACTCTGCTGCTGCTGCTAAGTTGCTTCAGTCGTGTCTGACTCTATGCAACCCCATAGACGGCAGCCCACCAGGATCCCCCGTCCCTGGAAACCTCCAGGCAAGAACACTGGAGTGGGTTGCCATTTCCTTCTCCAATGCATGAAAGGGAAAAATGAAGGTGAAGTTGTTCAGTTGTGTCTGACTCTTCACGACCCCATGGACTGCAGCCTACCAAGCTTCTCCATCTGTGGGATTTTCCAAGCAAGAGTACTGGAGTGGGGTGCCATTGCCTTCTCCAGATGTACTCTGCATATCAGTTAAATAAGGAGGGTGACAATATACAGCCTTGACATACTGCTTTCCTGATTTGGAACCAGTCTGTTGTTCTATGTCCAGTTCTAACTGTTGCTTCCTGACCTGCGTACAGATTTCTCAAGAGGCAGGTCAGGTGGTCTGGTATTCCCATCTCTTTCAGAATTTTCCACAGTTTATTGTGATCCACACAGGCAAAGGCTTTGGCATAGTCAGTAAGCAGAAATAGATATTTTTCTTGAACTCTCTTGCTTTTTCAATGATCCAGCAGATGTTGGCAATTTGATCTCTGGTTTCTCTGCCTTTTCTTAAACCAGCTTGAACATCTGGAAGTTCACAGTTCATGTATTGCTGAAGCCTAGCTTGGAGAATTTTGAGCATTACTTTACTAGCGTGTGAGATGAGTGCAATTGTGCAGTAGTTTGAGCATTCTTTGGCATTGCCTTTCTTTGGGACTGGAATGAAAACTGACCTTTTCCAGTCCTGTGGACACTGCTGAGTTTTCCAAATTGCTGGCATATTGAATGCAGCACTTTCACAGCATCATCTTTTATGATTTGAAATAGCTCAACTGGAATTCCATCACCTCCACTAGCTTTGTTCATAGTGATGCTTCCTAAGGCCCACTTGACTTCACACTCCAGGATGTCTGGCTCTAGGTGAGTGATCACACCATCATGATTATCTGGGTCATGAAGATCTTTTTTGTACAGTTCTTCTGTGTTTTCTTGCCACCTCTTCTTAATATCTTCTAATTCTGTCAAGTCCATACCATTTCTGTCCTTTATTGAGCCCGTCTTGGCATGAAATGTTCCCTTGGTATCTCTAATTTTCTTGAAGAGATCTCTAATCTTTCCCATTCTGTTGTTTTCCTCTATTTCTTTGCATTGATTGCTGAGAAAGGCTTTCTTATCTCTTCTTGTTATTCTTTGGAACTCTGCATTCAGATGGGTATATCTTTCCTTTTCTCCTTTGCTTTTCACTTACATTCTTTTCACAGGTATTTGTAAGGCCTCTTCAAACAGCCATTTGCTTTTTTACATTTCTTTTTCCTGGGGATGGTCTTGATCCCTGTCTCCTGTACAATGTCACGAATGTCGGTCCATAGTTCATCAGGCAGTCTATCTATCAGATCTAGTCCCTTAAATCTATTTCTCATTTCCACTGTATAATCATAAAGGATTTGATTTAGGTCATACCTGAATGCTCTAGTAGTTTTCCCTACTTTCTTCAATTTCAGTCTGAATTTGGCAATAAGGAGTTCATGGTTTGAGCCACAGTCAGCTCTCGGTCTTATTTTTGCTGACTGTATAGAGCTTCTCCATGTTTGGCTGCAAAGAATATAATCAGTCTGATTTCGGTGTTGGCCATCTAGTGATGTCCATGTGTAGAGTCTTCTCTTGTGTTGTTGGAAGAGGTTGTTTGCTCTGACCAGTGCATTCTCTTGGCAAAACCCTATTAGCCTTTGCTCTGCTTCACTTTGTACTTCAAGGCCAAATTTGCCTGTTACTCCAGGTGTTTCCTGACTTCCATTTTTATTGAGATATAATTAACACCAATATACTGTCACTACATAATAATGCAATATGTGTGTGTGTGCTCAGTAGCCCAGCTGTGTCCAACTCTTTGTGACCCCATGGACCGTAGCCTGCCAGACTCCTCCATCCATGGAATTTTCCAGGCAAGAACACTGGAGTGGGTTGCCATATCCTACTCTAGGGGATCTTCCCAATCCAGGGGTCAAACTTGCATCTCCTGTGCCTTCTGTATTGGCAGGCAGATTCTTTACCATTGTGCCACCTGAGATGTCATAATATATCATTACACAGTGATATAACATTGTGTAAATTTAAGGTACACCACATGATATCTTGATATATGTATCTATATCTATATATATAGATAGATAGAAATACAGATGTGTGTGTGTATATACTTATATATATATTATTTATATATATATTATATATATAAATGCTTACCACAACAAAGTTACTTAGATAGAAATACAGGTGTGTGTGTGTGTGTGTGTATATATAAATATAAATATATATATAAATGCTTACCACAATAAAGTTACTTAAAATATCTCTTTGCTGCTCAGTCACTCAGTCATGTCTGACTCTTTGTTACCTCATGGACTGGCAGCATGCCAGGCTTCCCTGTCCTTCACCATCTCCCAGAGCTTGGTCAAACTCATGCCCACTGGGTCACTGATGCCATCCACCATCTCGTCCAGTGTTGTCCTGTTCTCCTCCTGCCTTCATTATTTCCCAGCATCAGGGTCTTTTCTAGTGAGTTGGCTCTTCCCATCGGGTGGCCAAGTATTGGCACTTCAGCTTCAGTATCAGTCCTTCTGATGAATATTCAGGATTGATTTCCTTTAGAACTGACTGATTTGATCTTCTTGCAGTCCAAGGGACTCTCAAGAGTCTTCTCCAACACCACAGCTCAAAAGCATGAATTCTTCAGTGTTTAGCCTTCTTTACGGTCCAACTCTCACAACCTCATGTAAATACAATTTTTTGTATGGGTGGTAAGAACATTTAAGACCTAGTCTCTTAGCAAGTTTTAAGTATATTACACGGTACTGTTAACTATAGCAACAGTGCTGTACATTTCATCCCCAGAATTTGTTCAGCTAACAATTGATGAGTATGAAAAGACAAAAAGATATGATACCAGAAGATGAGCCCCCAGGTCAGAAGGTGTCCAATATGTCAAAGCCTTTGATTGTGTGGAAAATACTTAAAGAGATGGGAGTACCAGACCACCTTACCTGTCTCTTGAGAAACCTGTATGTGGTCAAGAAGCAGCAGTTAGAACTGGACATGGAAAGCTGGTTCCAAATTGGGAAAGGCATACGACAAGGCTGTATATTGTTACCCTGATTACTTAACTTCTATGCAGAGTATACCATAGGACATGCCAGCCTAGATGAATCACAGGGTGGAATCAAGTTTGCTAAGAGAACTATCAACAACCTCAGATATGCAGATGATACTCTAGTGACAGAAAGTTAAGAGGAACTAAAGAGCTTCTTATGAGAGTGAAAAATTTGGCTTGAAACTTAACATTAGAGAAACTAAGATAATGACATCTAGCCCCATCACTTCATGGCAAATAGAAAGGGAAAAAGTGGAGGCAGTGACAGATTTTGTTTTCTTGGGCTCCAAAATCACTGCAGATGGTGACTGTTGGCAGGAAATTTAAAAGATGCTTGTTCCTTGGAAAGAAAGCTCTTACAAACCGAGACAGTGTATTAGAAAGCAGAGACGTAACTTTGCTGACAAAGATCACTATAGTCAAAGCTATGATTTTTCCCGTAGTCATGTACGGATATAAGATTTGGACCCTAAAAGAAGGCTGAGCGCTGAAGAATTGATGCTTTTGAATTGTACTAGAGTAGACTCTTGAGAATTTTCTGGACTGCAAGATCAAACCAGTCAATTCTATAGGAAATTAACGCTGAATATTCATTGGAAAGACTGATGTTGAAGCTGAAGCTCCAATACTTTGGCCATCTGTTTCGAAGATCTGACTCATTGGAAAAGACTCTGATGCTAGGAAAAATTGAAGGCAAAATGAGAAAGGGCTGTTAGAGGATGAGCTGGAGAGATAGCATCACTTACTCAATGGATATAAATTTGAGCAAACTCTGGGAGATAGTGGAGGACAGAAAGCCTGGTGTGCTACTATCCATGGGATCGCAAAGAGTCTGACACAACTTAGCGACTGAAGAACAGCAACAGCAACAACCCTTTGACCAACGTCTCCCCGTTTCCCCTACTGTCTCCTCCAGATCTGCACAAAGCAAACAAAATCAGTCTTGGACAGATATCTGCACCCTTACATTCATTGCCCTGGTTTCTCATCTGGTAAAGGACTTGCCTGTCAAAATAGGAGATACAGGAGACACGGGTTCAAACCCTGGGTTGGGAAGATACCGGGGAGAAGGAAATGAGAATGAAATGGCACCTGCTCCAATATTCTTGCCTGGAAAATTCCATGGACAGAGGAGTCTGGCAAGCTATAGTCTATGAAGTAGCAAAGAGTTGGACACAACTGAGTATGCATGTATGCATGGGCATGCACACACAGTCACAGAATTGTTTACAGTAGCCAAGGTAGGGAAACAACAAAAGTGTCTGGATGAATGAATTAAGGGAATGAGTTAGATATATAAATAAATAGCATCTATATGTAATGGAATGTTATTCAGGTATAAAAAAATAAGAAAATCTTGTTATTTGCAACACCATAATTGCATCTTGA
>NW_011494944.1:3881533-3881654 GCF_000754665.1 Bison bison bison | reverse complement strand
AGAGCTTCTCCATGTTTGGCTGCAAAGAATATAATCAGTCTGATTTCGGTGTTGGCCATCTAGTGATGTCCATGTGTAGAGTCTTCTCTTGTGTTGTTGAAGAGGTTGTTTGCTCTGACCA
>NW_011494944.1:3870607-3881176 GCF_000754665.1 Bison bison bison | reverse complement strand
TAAATAGCATCTATATGTAATGGAATGTTATTCAGGTATAAAAAATAAGAAAATCTTGTTATTTGCAACACCATAATTGCATCTTGACGGCACTATGCTGTGTGAAATAAGTTAGACAGAGAAAGACAAATGCTGCATGATATCACTTACATGTAGCCTCTGAAAAAGACATCAGTATTTCTAAAGTGCCCCAGGGGCCACTGGCCTCCATGCTCTGCTTACACCTTTTCTCTCCCTTTCTGCTACTCTCCCTTGAATTCTGTAAGCTCAAACCACACCTCTCTCTTCTGCAAAATTACAGTTATTCCTGCCTTAGAGCATTTACACATGCTGTCCACCATACCTGTGATTCTTTCTCCCCTGATGTTTATATGACTGGTTCTTCTTGATATTCAGGGTTCAGCACAAATGTTACCACTTCAAAAACAACTCTCCCAAAATGCTCCCCTATCACATTATCCTGTTTTACTTTCTTTGTAACCTAGTTTTTAAAATTATTTAGGTATTTGTATGCTTGTTTGGTATTCCTCTCAACTACTTGGGAAAAGTGCCATATTGCAATAACCTGTATTTCTTCATTATTATCCTAGTCCCTCAAGTGATGTGATTGTAAGCATATAATAAAGTGACTCATGTTAACAACTATTCATTAAGCATATACTATGTTCCAGGCACTGTTCTAGACAGACTAAATAAACCAATTAAAAATCACATAAAATGTCAATATGTTAACAAAAATAATTGCATTACTATAGCACCCCGTGGACAGATGATGAGATCAGTTGTTACAAGGATTTCCCTATTTATTATCATTGAATTTTAACAACTACAAGCAAACAATCTGCCTAGGTCTATTTAGAATGTATAGGGTTGCAGCCTAGCCTACTGGATGAAATGCAAGGCCTGATACCAGAGACCCAAAGTCTTAATCCTGGCTCTATGAACACCAGTAGCTATGAGTTTTTAGACAAGGCATGTATTGTGTGAGCACTTAGACATCCCTCTTCTCTTTTACTTACTTTTCTCACGTATAAGATGTGAGTAATGGTAAATCACTGCCTCGTTAAATTGGACTGAGGGTAAAATAAGGCAAAGAATGGAAATGAAATAAAGCTAAAAATGAACGGTGGATGCGTGTGTGCTCAGTCATATCTGACTCTTTGTGACCCTATGGACTGTAGACCGCCAGGCACCTCTGTCCATGGGATTTCCAGGCAAGAATACTGAAATGGGTTTCCATTTCCTTCTCCAGATCTTCCCGACCCAGGGATTGAACACAATGCATCTTGTGCATTGCAAGCAGATTCTTTATCCCTGAGCCATTTGGGAATGTATTTTAATTAATAATAGCTGTAGTTACCTTAATTCTCTTTTGGTTCCTCCTCAGCTTTGAATTTTCTCATCTGTAAAGCAATGAAGGTAAACTAGCATTTCTGCCACCTTTTATCTGCCTCTTGTTATCTGCTCCATGTTCAAATAGTGACTGTCACACTGCCACATTTCTGGGAGGAAGGGGCCCTTGGGTTATTGTAAAACTCAATAAGCCCATAGCTTCGAAATATTCTAGGTTTGTCAGCCTTGCTGATTACACAAAGATCCCTAACTTTTTATATTTTTTAACAAATATAAATTCCATAAAACCTAATGACTTGTCAGTTTTCTTAGCTCTTTTATTTTCAGATCCCAGAAATGATGAAGATGAATAATGGTGTGATCATACCCTATGATACTACCCACAGTTTTGAGGTTTGTTTTTTCCCTGTTTTACCTTACCAATTTGCTTCCTTCCTAGACACCGTGGATTTTTGTTTTGTTTTTCTATTTTGTAGTTTTTCTCTAAGCATATGCAACTTTCAAATAAGGGTTTTCAAAAACCTTATTTATTTATTTTTGACTGGATAATTTCAACTCAGTGGAATTTGTTAGCCCACCCCTCATTATATTGCTTCTGACTTTGAATAATGGAGGAAATAGCTCTGGGTAAGTAGCCAGCCAGTCTGACTAGTCCATTGGGCACAGGCTCCCTGATCACGGGGATCACTAACGCTTAATGCCTGTCTAATTATAGACATGTCTCATTCCTGGCTACTTAACAGCCTCACCACAGGGAGTGACTCCACTTCCTGACTGGAAGCCTACCTTCATTAGCGTAAACTGTACATCATAACCTTCTAGTTTTACAATAACCCAAGGGCCCCTTCCTCCCAGAAATGTGGCAGTGTGACAGTCACTATTTGAACATTGAGGCAGATAACAAGAGTTTATGACTTCTAACTTTGAAATTAAAAAGGTAAAACTCAATATGATATGGTTTTAAAAAAGAAGCTGTCTGTGCCAATAATGGGAATATGCAGGAATTTTGTTCTACTCATTTCATTCTTTAGTGTCCCTTGCTTTCTAAGTGAAGTAAAGGCTGATAGTAATACTCTTAGTGATTAAGTTTGAATAAAGATGGAGACTTTGAGAAACAAACAAGCTAGTAAAGCAATTTAATACTGAGTCAAGATTAAATACATCTAGAAGTAAAAGTATTATCACTTAACTTGGGTTAGAATTTAGAGTCCTTATTTATGCCTTACTTACTTTCATCATCATCATTATCATATTTGCTGCCTTTTATAAAAAACTCTTTCATATGCAAGGTCCTATGCTAAGCACTTTAGATATTGTTTTGCCATCTATTCCCCTAAACTCTACAGGGTAGGTTGTCTCCATTTATACAGGAAAAAACCTAAGGCTTTGAAAAGTTTAGTAAGTTGCAAAGGTCACACATACTATGGCCAGGGTAAGATTTGAATATGTTGCTTTACTTGATTTTAAACTCTTTCAGTACACTCTGCCTTCTTCAGTCTTTGTTGCGTGGTGATGATATAATGTCTCGACATTCAAGAAGGCAATGCTTCTGCCTCTGTACTTTCATAGGCAGTCTTAAACTTCTATTGCAATAATAATATAACTTTACTGACAATAATAACAATAATCAACTTTATTGAAAACTTATTATAGGCTATGCACATAGTACTTTCATTCAATCTTAAAAGAGCCCTTATATATATTTGTATTTCTAGATGAAGATATTGATGCTTAGAGAATTTAGATAGATGGCACACTGTCGCATGTAAGGGGCGGAGCCCACTTTCATTATACTACCCCTCATAGTAGCATTTAATCATATTCATTATATTTAGATGTATAGTACATTATCTTTCTGATCATACAATGCGATTCTTAAGAGAAGGGATCACAGCTCAGCATAGTTTCCCTACTGATTAGGACTGCGCCTGGTACATAATAAGGATTCAGTAGATGTTTATTTGTTGAGTGATGAACAGTTTTAGTTACATTTAGCTTGTTCAGTTAAATAGAGGTCACATAATGGAGAAAACCATGAGACTGTCTGGAGGATAATATGACAAACTAGTGCTTTATACAGTTTTCTAGTTACACTAAGACATTATTTAGTATCAAATCTTTCAGTTCTGGTCCATGTTGACCATAACATTTTGTGAAACACTTTGTAATGCTGAAAATAGAGATAGCAAACGAAAAATAAATCATAATTTTACAACAGAGCAACAAAAAAAAGATGAAAGGCCATTATCTATTCAAAACAGGGCAACCCTAATGTCTAAAACTATGAAAAGAAGGCCAATATTTTCTGCATATTTCCACACTTCACTTCCAAGTGGTTCGTAGTTTCCTATCTACTATACTATAAATGTGCACTAAAAGAATGAAAAATTACAGAGTTGCCTGACAGCATCTATTCTGACTAAAGTTAATTTTGGCTCACTCAGAATAATAACCTATTTTGTAAATTTCAAAGCTGAACAGGAATTTAGAAACCCCTTAGGAAAAATTCTCTTAACTGATTATGCAACTACAGTGTAGGGGCATTACATTTGCACAGATAATTAGACCTAGAATTAGACATCAGTTTTGGTGGTCTACTCTTCTGCATCTTGCCCACAGCAAAGCAAAATTATCATTTTTTTTTCATAGAACTCATAATTTCATTATTTTTTTTTACATATATTTTTTAGGATATTTTCAAAAATCCACAAAATGAACATCATGCTGCTCCAGGCCACCATCATCCCTGGGCTGGATTACTGCAGGAGCTCCTGACATGTTCACTTGCTTCTAATCTTATCAGAGTGTCTTTTCAAATATAATTTAGCTTATGTTATTCCTCTGCCTCAGAACTTTGTAAGAGTTTTTGTTTGACCTCAGGGTAAAAGCTGAGTAGAAGTCTTTCAAAGGCTGTATTTACAAACCCACAGACTGTAGCCCACCAGACTCCTCTGTCCATGGGGTTTTCCAGGCAAGAATATTAAAGTGGGTTGCCAGTTCCTACTCCAAGGGATCACTCTTAACCCAGGGATCAAACCCGTGTCTCTTGAGTCCTCTGAATTGGCAGGCAGACTCTTTATCACTGTGCCACCTGGGAAGCCAGGTTTTCAAAAGCTAGAGAGGCCTAAAATATCTTACCACCTATGCCTTCCTGATGGAGAAGGAAATGGCAACCCACTCCAGTATTCTTGCCTGGAGAATCCCAGGGACAGAGGAGCCTGGTGGGCTGCCATCTATGAGGCTGCACAGAGTTGGACACGACTGAAGTGACTTAGCAGCAGCAGCAGCAGCAGGCCTTCCTGACCTCATCTTCTCCTCTTGCTCTGACCTGTTTCAGTCCATCTCTTCTGCCCCCTGTTCTATCTACTTGTCTGGATGCTTTCATCGGGTATAAATACTTGGCTCTTGCTCAGCCCCCTGACTGGAATACTCATTCCCCATAAACTGCTTGCTAATTGTATATACTTCTTTCAAGTTTTTGCTGACTTTACCACCTCAAGGAAATCTACCATGACTGCTTTTATTTTAATACTGTAATCTGTTCTCCTATTTCTATCCCCTGATCTCAATCTTAATTCTTTTGCTCTGTTTTTAAATTTTCCACATCACTATCAGCATTTATCTTACTATTTCATTAGTTAATTCATCAGTTAATTAATGAATTTTATACAATAACTGGAATAAAAGCCCCTCAATAGCAGAGGTTTCCCATTTTTTTCTTCCCCATTGCTGCATTCTGCACATCTTGGGTACTACTTAACACATAGTAGTGAAGTAAAAATTACTAGGCAGTCAGTGTAGATTACTGAGACCTCAGTCTTGCTTGCACTAAACATCCTGCTCCATTAGCCTAAAGCTATACTCTTTGTCCTAAATGCCCGGAAGGGGTCCATGAAAATAAAAGTCACAGCTATGTCCAACTCTTTGTGATCCCATGGACTATACAGTCAATGAAATTCTCCAGCCCAGAATACTGGAGTGGGTAGCCTTTCCCTTCTCCAGGGGATCTTCCCAACCCAGGGATCAAACCCAGGTTTCTTACATTGCAGGCAGATTCTTTACCAGCTGAGCCACAAGGGAAACCCAAGGAAAGCAGATTCTTTACCAACTGAACTATGAGGGAAACACCAAATGGGTCTTTGGTCTGATAAATTATCAGCACTCAGATCCATGGAACCGCAGTAATTAATTTCCATATGCCTGAGAAAAGAAAAAGTGGCAAGAATGCACAGAAGAACTGTACTAAAAAGATCTTCACCACCCACATAATCATGATGGTGTGATCACTCACCTAGAGCCAGACATTCTGGAATGCAGTCAAGTGGGCCTTAGGAAGCATCACTGTGAAAAAAAGCTAGTGGAGGTGATGGAATTCCAGTTGAGCTATTGCAGATTCTCAAAGTTGATGCTGTGACAGTGCTGCACTCAATATGTCAGCAAATTGGAAAACCTCAGCAGTGGCCACAGGACTGGAAAAGATCAGTTTTCATTCCAATCCCAAAGAAAGGCAATGCCAAAGAATGCTCAAACTACCACACAGTTGCACTCATCTCACGCACTAGCAAAGTAATGCTCAAAATTCTCCAAGCCAGCCTTCAACATTATGTGACCCATGAACTCCCAGATGTTCAAGCTGGTTTAAGAAAAGGCAGAGGAACCAGAGATCAAACTGCCAACATCCGTTGGATCGTTGAAAAAGCAGGAGAGTTCCAGAAAAATATCTACTTCTGTTTTATTGATTATGCTAAAGCCTTTGATTGTGTGGGCCTCAACGAACTCTGGAAAATTCTGAAGGAGATGGGAATACCAGACCACCTGAACTGCCTTTTGAGAAATCTGTATGCAGGTCAAGAAATAACAGGTAGACTGGACATGGAACAGAGTGGTTCCAAATCAGGAAAGGAGTACGTCAAGGCTCTATATTGTCACCCTGCTTATTTAACTTATATGCAGAATACATCATGAGAAAGGCTGGGCTGATGAAGCCCAAGCTGGAATTAAAATTGCTGGGAGAAATATCAATAACCTCAGATATGCAGATGACACCAGTCTTATGGCAGAAAGTGAAGAAGAACTAAAGAGCCTCTTGATGAAAGTGAAAGAGGAGAGTGAAAAAGTTGGCTTAAAGCTCAACATTCAGTAAATTAAGATCATGGCAACTGGTCCCATCACTTCATGGCCAATAGATGGGGAAACAGTGGAAACAGTGACAAGACTTTATTTTCTTGGGCTCCAAAATCACTGCAGATAGTGAGTGCAGCCATGAAATGAAAAGACACTTGCTCCTCGGAGGAAAAGTTTTGAGCAACCTATACAGAAACAGTGTCAGACTTTATTTTTGGGGGCTTCAAAATACTGCAGATGGTGATTGCAGCCATGAAATTAAAAGATGCTTACTCCTTGGAAGGAAAATTATGACCAACATAGATAGCATATTCAAAAGCAGAGACATTATTTTGCCAGCAAAGGTCTGTATAGTCAAGGATATGGTTTTTCCAGTGGTCATGTATGGATGTCAGAGTTGAACTGTGAAGAAAGCTGAGCACTGAAGAATTGATGCTTTTGAACTGTGGTGTTGGAGAAGACTCTTGAGAGTCCCTTGGACTGCAGGGAGATCCAACCAGTCCATTCTAAAGGAAATCACTCCTGGATGTTCATTGGAAGGACTGATGCTAAAGCTGAAGCTCCAGTACTTTGGCCACATCATGCGAAGAGTTGACTCATTGGAAAAGACTCTGATGCTGGGAGGGATTAGGGGCAGGAGGAGAAGGGGACGACAGAGGATGAGATGGCTGAATGGCATCACTGACTCGATGGATGTGAGTTTGAGTGAACTCCGGGAGTTGGTGATGGACAGGGAGGCCTGGCGTGCTGTGATTCATGGGGTCACAAAGGGTCGGACAGGATTGAGTGACTGAACCACTGATTGACTGACTGCCTAAGGAAAAAACAGGTGGTAATCACATCCAAGCAGTGGTGGCTGCACGGGCACAGGAGGGCTGAGAGGAGCTGCTCCACGTTCAAGGTCAGGAGGGGCGGCTGTGAAGAGATACCCCTCGTCCAAGGTAAGGAGCAGTGGCTGCGCTTTGCTGGAGCAGCCATAAAGAGATACACCATGTCCAAGGTAAGAGAAACCAAAGTAAGACAGTAGGTGTTGTGAGAGGCATCACAGGGCAGACATACAAGCCATAATCACAGAAAAATAGTCAATCTAATCACACGGACCACAGCCTTGTCTAATTCAATGAAACTAAGCCATGCTGTGTGCGGCCACCCAAGATGGGCGGGTCACGGTGGAGAGGTCTGACAGAATGTGGTCCGCTGGAGAAGGGAATGGCAAACCACTTCAGTATTCTTGCCTTGAGAACCCCATGAACAGTATGAAAAGGCAAAATGATAAGAAAGAGGAAAGATACTGAAAGAGGAACTCCCCAGGTCGGTAGGTGCCCAAATTGTTACTGGAGATCAGTGGAGAATTAACTCCAGAAAGAATGAAGGGATGGAGCCAAAGCTAAAACAATACCCGGTTGTGGATGTGACTAGTGATAGAAGCAAGGTCCCATGCTGTAAAGAGCAATATTGCATAGGAAGCTGGAATGTTAGGTCCATGAATCAAGGCAAATTGGAAGTAGTCAAACAGGAGATGGCAAGAGTGAACGTGGACATTCTAGGAATCAGCAAACTAAAATGGACTGGAATGGGTGAATTTAACTCAGATGACCATTATATCTACTACTGTGGGCAGGAAGCCCATAGAAGAAATGGAGTGGCCATCATGGTCAACAAAAGAGTCCTAAATGCAGTCTTTGGATGCAGTCTCAAAAACGCAGAATGGTCTCTGTTCGTTTCCAAGGCAAACCATTCAATATCACAGTAATCCAAATCTATGCCCCAAACAGTAATGCTGAAGCTGAAGTTGAACGGTTCTATGAAGACCTACAAGACCTTTTAGAACTAACACCAAAAAAGATGTCCTTTTCATTATAGTGGACTGGAATGCAAAAGTAGGAAGTCAAGAAACACCTAGGGTAACAGGCAAATTTGGCCTTGGAATATGGAATGAAGCAGGGTAAAGGCTAATACAGTTTTGCCAAGAGAATGCACTGGTCATAGCAAACAGCCTCTTTCAACAACACAAGAGAAGACTCTACACATGGACATCACCAGATCGTCAATACTGAAATCAGATTGATTATATTCTTTGCAGCCAAAGATGGAGGAGCTCTATACAGTCAGCAAACACAAGACTGGGAGCTGACTGTGGCTCAGATCATGAACTCCTTATTGCCAAATTCAGACTTAAATTGAAGAAAGTAGGGAAAACCACTAGACCATTCAGGTATGACCTAAATCAAATCCCTTATGATTATACAGTGGAAGCGAGAAATAGATTTAAGGGACTAGATCTGATAGATAGAGTGCCTGATGAACTATGGATGGAGGTTTGTGACATTGTACAGGAGACAGGGATCAAGACCATCCCCATGAAAAACAAATGCAAAAAAGCAAAATGTCTGTCTGGGGAGGCCTTACAAATAGCTGTGAAAAGAAGAGAAGCAAAGGAGAAGAGGAAAGATAAGCATCTGATTGCAGAGTTCCAAATAGCAAGGAGAGATAAGAAAGCCTTCTTCAGCGATCAAGGCAAAGAAATAGAGGAAAACAACAGAATGGGAAAGACTAGAGATCTCTTCAAGAAAATTAGAGATACCAAGGGAACATTTCATGCAAAGATGGGCTCGATAAAGGACAGAAATGGTATGGACCTAACAGAAGCAGAAGATATTAAGAAGAGGTGGCAAGAATACACAGAACTGTACTAAAAAGATCTTCACAACCAAGATAATCACGATGGTGTGATCCCTCACCTAGACCCAGACATCCTGGAATATGAAGTCAAGTGGGCCTTAGAAAGCATCACTACGAACAAAGCTAGTGGAGGTGATGGAATTCCAGTTGAGCTATTTCAAATCCTGGAAGATGATGCTGTGAAAGTGCTGCACTCAAAAACTCAGCAGTGTGCATAGGACTGGAAAAGGTCAGTTTTCATTCCAATCCCAAAGAAAGGCAATGTCAGAGAATGCTCAAACTACCGCACAATTGCACTCATCTCACACACTAGTAAAGTAATGCTCAAATTCTCCAATTACAGTCATGAAATTAAAAGACTCAGTGATGACATCCAGCCATCGCATCCTCTGTCGTCCCCTTCTCCTCCTGCCCCCAATCCCTCTCAGCATCAGGGTCTTTTCCAATGAGTCAATTCTTCGCATGAGGTGGCCAAAGTATTGGAGTTTCAGCTTCAGCATCAGTCCTTCCAATGAACACCCAGGACTGATCTCCTTTAGGATGGACTGGTTGGATCTCCTTGCAGTCCAAGGGACTCTCAAGAATCTTCTCCAACACCACAGTTCAAAAGCATCAATTCTTCAGTGCTCAGCTTTCTTCACAGTCCAATTCTCACATGCATATATGACCACTGGAAAAACCATAGCCTTGACTAGATGGACCTTTTTGGCAAAGTAATGTCTCTGCTTTTTAATATGCTGTCTAGTTTGGTCATAACTTTCCTTCCAAGGAGTAAGCATCTTTTAGTTTCATGGCTGCAGTCACCACCTGCAGTGATTTTGGAGCCGAAAAAGATAAAGTCTGACACTGTTTCCACTGTTTCCCCATCTATCTGCCATGAAGTGATGGGACCAGATGCCATGATATTAGTTTTCTGAATGTTGAGCTTTAAGCCAACTTTTTCACTCTCCTCTTTCACTTTCATCAAGAGGCTCTTTAGTTCTTCTCCACTTTCTGCCATAAGGGTGGTGTCATCTGCATATCTGAGATTATTGATATTTCTCCTGGCAACCTTGATTCTAGCTTGTCCTTCCTCCAGCCCAGCATTTCTCATGATGTACTCTGCATATAAGTTAAATAAGCAGGGTGACAGTATACAGCCTTGACTTACTCCTTTGCCTGTTTGGAACCAGTCTGTTGTTCCATGTTCAGTTCTAACTGTTGCTTCCTGACCTGCAGTACAGGCTTCTCAAGAGGCAGGTGAGGTGGTCTGGTATTCCCATCTCTTTCAGAATTTTTCAGTTTGTGAACCACACAGTCAAAGGCTTTGGCATAATCAATAAAGCAGAAATCGATGTTTTTCTGGAACTCTCTTGCTTTTTCAATGATCCAGCAGATGTTGGCAATTTGATCTCTGGTTCCTCTGCCTTT
>NW_011494944.1:3865585-3870390 GCF_000754665.1 Bison bison bison | reverse complement strand
TTCTGTTAGGTCCATACCATTTCTGTCCTTTATCGAGCCCATCTTTGCATGAAATGTTCCCTTGGTATCTCTAATTTTCTTGAAGAGATCTCTAGTCTTTCCCATTGTGTTTTCCTCTATTTCTTTGCATTGATCACTGAGGAAGGCTTTCTTATCTGTCCTTACTATTCCTTGGAACTCTGCATTCAGGTGCTTATATTTTTCCTTTTCTCCTTTGCTTTTTGCTTCTCTTCTATTCACAGCTATTTGTAAGGCCTCCTCAGACAGCTGTTTTGCTTGTTTGCATTTGTTTTCCATGGGGATGGTCTTGATCCCTGTCACCTGTACAATGTCACGAACCTCCGTCCATAGTTCATCAGGCTCTCTGTGTATCAGATCTAGTCCCTTAAATCTATTTCTCACTTCCACTATATAATCATAAGGGGTTTGATTTAGGTCATACCTGAATGGTCTAGTGGTTTTCCCCACTTTCTTCAATTTATGTCTGGCCATAGATACATAGTAACAAATTTACTAATTAATACAATGATATGGACACATACTTTCATCGTATAGGAATAAATGTACAAATTTTAAAATTAAATGATATTTTTGGGACATCCTAAATAACAAAATATAGTAACAGACATAAACATATTCACTAAGCTTTTAATATTTGTTTTTCCCAAGCATTGAGAGATTTTTCCATTATTCTTTAGCTACTGGTTTCTAGTTGTTCATTGTGGTTGAATAACACTGTGTATGACTCAATCTTTTAAGTGTTAAGGTATATTTTATGACCCAGTTTGCAGCCTTTCTTTGTATATTTTTCACAGATGCTTGGAAAGTATAGTCAGCCTTCATTATCTGCAGGTTCCATATGTATATATTCAACCAACTTCACATAGAAAGTATTTTTTAAAATTTCCAGAAATTTCCAAAATCAAACCTTGAATTTGCTTCTTATCATCAACTACATAGCATTTATTTTGTATTTACAGCTATCTACATATCATTTACATTTTATTTATAACTATTTACTTAGTATTTGTGCTTTATTATGTATTATAAGTAATCTAGAGATGATTTAAAGTTTTTTGGGGGGATATGCAGGTTAGATTTAAATACTGCACCTGTTTATATAAGGTACTTGAGCATTCTTGGATTTTGATATCTATGGGTGGTCCTGAAAACCACATCCTTCAGATATTGAGGGACTGCCTGTATGTGCATTTTGCTATTCTAGAGTGGAGTGTTCTGTAAGTGTTGATAAGCTCCTGTTAGTTGATGGTGTTGGTGAGATCTTTGTTATCCTTGTTGATTTCTGTCTAGTCGTTCTATCAATTGTTTGAAGAAAAATGTTGATTTGTGAATTTGTCTATTGCTCCTTTCTGTTCTGCTTTTCCTTCACGTATAGTACAGTACTGATGTTTGATATAAATGGACTTAGGATTTTTATGTATTATTGATGAATAGACCCTTTATCATTTTGTAATTTCCGTCTCTATTTCTGGTACTTTTCTAGTCTGATACCTGCTTTACTTGATATTAATCTATTCACTCTTGCTTTTTAAAATTAATATTTGAATATCTTTTTCTATTATCTTTCATCTTATCTATATCACTACATTTGGTGTGAATTTTTTATAGACTATAGTTAGGTCATAATTTTCAATATACTCTACAACCTTTGTATTTTGCTATACTTACACCATTTACATTTATTGTAAGTATTGATTTGTTAGGTTCTAAAACTGCCATTATTATTTTTGTTTGTTTGTTGTTCTATTTTTTATTTCTTTGTTTTATTTTCATGCCTTCTTGTGGGTGAATTAAAATGAACTTTTTAAGAATTCCATTTTTATTTATCTTTTAAGTATTTTAAATATTACATTGTATATTTATATCTTAGTATGATCTGTTGGTATCAATATTATATCAATTTAAGTAAAATTGATATAAAACTTACCTTTCTTTACCCTCCCGTATTTATAATTGTTTTAGTATTTCCTTTATATACATTGAGAACCATATCAAAAGCACTATAATTTTTGCTTCAATCATCAAACATCATTTAAAAAATTCAAGAGGAGAAGAAAATGCTTTCACTTTTTCTGTTTTTCTTTCTACCTGATGGCCTAAGATTTTTAAAAAAGTTTATTTGTTCTAGAGAATATCTGTTAGTTATTCTTTTAGGGTAGTCCTACTACTGACAAATTTTCTTATCTTTGTTGTTATTGTTCAGTTGCTAAGTCATGTTTGATTCTTCAACCCCAGGGTTCTGCAGCATGCCAGGCTCCTCAGTCCTTCACTGTCTCCTAGAGTTTGCTCAAACTCATGTCCACTAAGTTGGTAATGCCATATATCCATCTCATCCTCTGCCACTCCTTTCTTCTTTTGCCTTCAGTCTTTTCCAGCATCCAGGTCTTTTCCAGTGAGTGATCTCTTCACATCAGATGGACAAATTATTAGAAGCTTCAACATCAGTCCTTCCAATGAATATTCAGGATTGATTTCCTTTAGTATTGACTGATTTGATCTCCTTGCAGTCCAGGGGACTCTCAAGAGTCTTCTTTAGCACCACAATTCAAAAGAATCAATTCTTTGACGCTCAGTCTTCTTTATGGAGAAACTCTCACATCCACGCATGACAATTGGAAAAGCTATAACTTTGACTATAGGGACCTTGGTCAGCAAAGTGATATCTCTGCTTTTTAATACACTATCTAGGTTTGTCATGGCTTTGCTTACAAGGAACAAAAGTATTTCATGACTTAAGTTACCATCCGCCGTGATTTTGGAGCTCAAGAAAATAAAATCTATCACTATTTTCACTTTTTCCCCACCTATTTTTCATGAAGTGATGGGACCAGATGCCATGATCTTAGTTTTTTTAATAATGAGTTTCAAGCCAGCTTTTTCACTCTCCTCTTTCACCCTCATCAAGAGGCTCTTAAGTTCCTCTTTACTTTCTGCCATTAGAGTAATATCATCTCCATATCTGAGATCACTAATGTTTCTCCCTGCAATCTATCTCCATTCCAGTTTGTTATTCATCCAGCCCAGCATTTCTCATGATGTAATCTGAATATAAGTTAAATAAGCAGGGTGACAATATGCAACATTGTCATACCTCTTTCCCAGTTTGAAACCAGTCAGTTGTTTCATATCTGGTTCTAACTGTTGCTTCTTGATCTGAATACAGGTTTCTCAGGAGATGAGTAAGGTGGTCTGGTATTCCCATCTCTTTAAGAATTTTCCATAGTTTTTTGTGATACAAACTGTTTTATCTTTGCTTCATGTTAAGAAGTCTTGATTTCTCTTTTATCCTTAAGGGATATTTTCACTGGATATAGATTTCACTGTTAAAATTTGGATTTTTTAGCACTTAAAAAATGTTGTGCCACTTCCTTCTGGTATCCTTGGTTTCTGATGAGAAGTCTATTTTTCTTTATAGTTTATGTATCATTTCTCTTTCCCTGCTTTCAGGATTTTTATGTCATCTTTTGTGTTGAGAAGTTTGACTGTAATAACCTTAGTGTAGATTTCTTTGATTTAGTGTTTAAGATTCATTCAGATTTTTGAATTTGTTGTTTACCTCTTTTGTGAAATTTAAGAACTTGTCAACCATTATTTCTCCAAGTATCTTTTCTACTTTTATCATTTATTTTTCTTATTCCTTGATTTCGTTGACATAAATGTTAGATCTTTTGTTGTAGTCCCATAGTTCTCTAAGGCTCTTCTCTTTCTTGTTGGTCTATTTTGTCTTTATAATAAAGATTGGGTGATTTCTATTGCTTTATCTTTAAGTTCTCTGATTCATCTGAACTCTGCACTCTGCTTTTGAGGTCATTCCTTGAGAGCTTAAAAAAAAATCTTAGTTATTGTTATTTTTCCATTTTTGAAATTTTCATTTGACTTTTTTGTATCTTCTATTTTTTCTAAGACTTTATTTCTTGGTAAAATTTATTTCAAGCATGTTTATATTGCTCATTAAAACATTTTTATTTGGGCTGCTTTAAATCCTTCATAGATAATTTTTAACACCAGTACTATTTTGATGTTGTATCTATTGATTGTCTTTTCTCATTCATGTTAGAAGTTTTTGGTGTGAAGTGTGATTTGTCTACTGAAACCTGGGCATATGAAATGTTATATTATGAGACTCGTGGTCTTATTTTAATGTTCTGTTTTAGCAGGCATCTTCTGACATCATTGTGATAAGGAAGAAAGAAGAAGGAAAGAAAGAAGTTGCTCAGTTGTGTTTGACTCTTTGAGACCCCATAGACTGTAGCCCATCAGGCTCCTCCACCTATTGAATTTTCTAGGCAGGAGTACTGGAGTGGGTGGCCATTTCCTTCTCCAGGGGATCTTACTGGCCCAGGGATTGAACCCAGGTCTCCTCCCACATTGCGGGCAAACGCTTTACTGTCTGAGCCACCAGGAGTAGACATCATCTCTTATTGCCTAGTGCCTTCTTGGGTGGAAGTCACAGTTCTCAACAGCTTCTATTTATACCTTCCAGGGCATTTCCGTGTTACTACTGGATGGCAGAGGAACTTGTGGCTTCTCAGTAAGCCTCTATTGGTATCTCTGAGGAGAGTCAAGGCTGCCTCATTATCGCCTCCCATGGGTCATCCACTGACATCATGGGATAAAGATGCTCTTGCTACTGTTAGAAATAAGGAAAATTCTAACTCTCCTTTAGACCTCCTCTGATATCACCCTGGCTGGAGAAGGCAATGGCAACTCACTCTAGTACTCTTGCCTGGAAAATCCCATGGACAGAGGAGCCTGGTAGGCTTCAGTCCATGGGGTCGCTACGA
>NW_011494944.1:3853177-3865485 GCF_000754665.1 Bison bison bison | reverse complement strand
AGTGTTCTTGCCTGGAGAATCCCAGGGACGGGGGAGCCTGGTGGGCTGCCGTCTCGGGGGTCGCACAGAGTCGGACACGACTGAAGTGACTTAGCAGCAGCAGATATCACCCTGGCAGGAGAGAGAGGAGACACTCTGTTACTACAAAAGAAGGGTAGAAGTCCAGGCTCCCCAAGTGCCCTCCATGACACCGTGGATGTGTGAGCTTGTTCTGCCGCAGAGGGATGAAAATACTGGCTGTTGATTGGATTTTCTCTGACATGATTCCAGCCAGGACGTTGGAGCATTTCACTGCAGTCTAGAAAGGGAGATCTCTAAACTTCTACTTGCTCTGGGATTTTGGATATAGCCCTTGTTTTTTCTTCCATGTTTAGCTAAACTAGAATAGTCATTTGTGTAAAAATTCTCTGCCTTGTTAGGCTGCCTCTCTCCTGGGCCTCTGACTTGTGAGGGAGCTCTTTTGCTATACTCATTTGTATTTCCAGGGTGTCCTGTTCTTCAGCACTCTGTCTAGAATGTATGAAACAAAAAGAAAACCTAGGAAATTTACTGCTATGTTTTTCTGTAGGTTGCTGAGTTTCCTAACTGGTTGACCTTTTTCTCTCCACCTTTCAAAGAGTCTTTTTGTTTGTTTTATATATAATGTCCAGGATTTTTGGCTGTGCCTATTAGAGGAAATAGAGAAAAATAATTCTATGCCATTTTTCTTGACATAGAAGTCCTTTGAAATTCACTGTTCAGTGGTTCATCCTTAATTTTTAGAAAATGATACTATAACATTCAAATTAGATTATAATAAGGGGTTACTATATGCTCTATACGGAGAAGGCAATGGCACCCAACTCCAGTACTCTTGCCTGGGAAATCCCATGGACGGAGGAGCCTGGTAGGCTGAAGTCCATGGGGTCACACAGAGTCGGACACGACTGAGCGACTTCACTTTCACTTTTCACTTTCATGCATTGGAGAAGGAAATGGCAACTCACTCCAGTGTTCTTGCCTGGAGAATCCCAGGGACAGGGGAGCCTGGTGGGCTGCCATCTATGGGGTCGCACAGAGTCAGATATGACTGAAGCGACTTAGCAGCAGTATATGCTCTATAATATATTTATAGAATTGAATTTTGAGAATTTCTGTTGAAGTTGCTCACATATGACAGCAGTATATTTTAAAAGAGATACAAAATAACTAGAGAGGAAATTACTACTAACAGTCTTTTTTTTCAGATGTTACAAATACTTTTCTGGGATATATCTGTATATCAGGGAATAAGAACATTAAATGTAATTAATTCTCAGGGCATCAAGAAAATCCCAGAATAAATGACAGTATTTAAATAATGAATAAAGGTCAGTTTGTACATTTAATGAATATTACTGATGCAAGTAGATAATGATGATGGTATATACTAATCAAAAATTTGCATTTAGATTAATTACTTTTAGAGCATACTTAATGAAAAGTAAATGATAAGACAAGCTTTGGCTTTTTGACTAATTTTAAAACACTTTAAAAGTTTCTATTTTATGGTACTATAATAATGGAGGTTTATATTTTTAGAGTGATATAAATTTTATTATAACAATGGATAAAGATACTAAAAAAAAATACTGTGGAACATCACTAGTAGATCAGACTGTTTTTGTTGATGATGTCATTTGTTCTATAAGGCTCCTCATAGGAGCCTTTCAACTTCTTTCAACTTCATGTTGGTAATTCAAGATTACTTTTTCTAGCATATAAAAGTAAGTAACATTAGGTGTACAGTACTGATAATGATTGATTTTTATTTTTCATTTCAAATGTTGGCTTCTAAATGTAATTTATTTTAAATTTTTCAAACTGAAAGATATCTAAGACTTGAAAAACTGTCAACTAATTCACCAATTTATATTTATTTTAACACAGCAGCAATAAGAACAGATTCTAAATTAGCGATTTTAATTTTGAGTGTGGGTGGCGCAGATGGTAAAGAATCCACTTGCAATGTGGAAGACCTGGGTTTGATGATCCCTGGGTTGGGAAGATCCCCTGGAGAAGGGCATGACAACCCACTCCAGTATTCTGGCCTGGAGAATTCCGTGGACTGAATATTTTTGGGTTTCCCTGGTAGCTCAGCTGGGAATTCAGGAGACCCCGGTTTGATTCTTGGGTTGGGAAGATCCACTGGAGAAGGAATAGGCTACCCACTCTAGTATTCTTGGGCTTCCCTGGTAGCTCAAACAGTAAAGAATCTGCCTGCAATGTGAGAAACCTGGGTTCAATCCCTGGGTTGGGAAGATCCCCTGGAGAAGGGCATGCAACCCATTCCAGTATCTTGCCTGGAGAATTCCATGGACAGAGGAGCCTGGGGGGCTACAGTCCATGGGGTCACAAAGAGTCAGACAAGACTGAGCAAATAAGCACCAGAAATTAACGTGCCTGGCATATTGGGCAATGATTAAGGAGCCTGGAACCAAGTGTTTAGAGAAATTCTGAGTTCATGCTCTGGAGTCAGACTGGACTGTCTTCAAGTTCAGCTCTGTTGCTTACTAATTGGTAAACTTGGGAAGTCACTAAGACCCCCTAACCTTACTTTCTATTAGCAAATAAAGATAATTATATGAAACTGGTAAAACTGGAATTTCTATCTCCAGATATCTCCTGAAGAAAAACTGGAGCGTGAGTGCTAGAGCATTTGAGTGCCTAGCTCCAGGTGACCTTGGAAATCATAGCCCACTGATGAAAATAAGTCCTAAGAATCATTTATTTTATAGCTCTAAGGGCATGAAACATTTTTGCTTTTTCAAAGTTTGTCCTCTCTTCATGATGTGATCTGAATACCAAGTGGCTCCAGATCATCATCTGTTCCAGCTGATCTGTCTAAAGCCTAAAATCACCAGCTGTACCATTCCTTTGAATTTATATCTTGAGGAACTCTTAACAAAGAACTTTATTTTTTTAATTGGCATGAAGTACTTTTATTGCCATGATAAGACCTGAAAATTGCATATAGTGAAGAATGATAGAAATGAAGACCATTTCTGAAAAAATTACTGCATAGGAGAACAAAAAGGAAAGGAAGAAAAAAAAAACACACACACAGGAAAGTTCCCTGGGTTAGGGATCTGAAAATAAAACAGAGGGTGACAAATATATAATTATCAGAATCAATTTTGAGAATACTAAGGCTAGTGTGTGGCCTATAATTATTTAGGAAATTTTACCTCAATGTTTTGTTTCATATATATACATATCCTATATATATATATATATATATTTAAAGAGAGAGAGAGATTTAGGTTTCCAGTGTAGCCAGTAGTTCTGAGAGAACACTGAATATTAAAGTATTTCAGGGTCATTACTACAAAGTTTAACTCCAGATTGTAAACTCCATCATTTGGAACTTGTAAAATTCAGCATTTTCAAATGTATTTCTTATTTTAAGATATATAGTACTATGTCTGGAACCAGGTGGAAGAGAAATAATGATTAGAGGAAAAGGAGTGTGGCATTGTGTTTTTAGTTACTGACTATCCTCAACTATAGCCAATTTTATTACTATGTGTGTTTTATTTATTTTCATAGACACTGAAGATTAAAAGGTGCATTAAGACCGTCTATTAACTTTCTAAGGCAAAGATTATCAATGTGCCAACTTGTTTACTGTAAGGTTTGTCGTTGTCATGTTCAGCTTCTAGTGACCCCATGGATGCAGCACGCCAGGCTTCCCTGTCCTTCACTGTTTCCTGGAGTTTGCTCAGACTCATCTCCATTGAGTCTGTGATGCTGTCTACCCATCTCATCTGTTGCCTCCTTCTGCTCCTGCCCTTGATCTTTCCCAGTATCAGGGTCTTTTTCAATGAGTTGGCTCTTCAAACTAGGTGGCCAGCATATTGGAGCTTCAGCTTCCACATCAGTCCTTCCAGTGAATATTCAGGGTTGATTTCCTTTAGGACTGACTGGTTTGATCTCCTTGTTGTCCAAGGGACTTTTGAGTTTTGTCCAATACCACAGTTTGAAAGTATCAATTCTTCAGCTCTCAACCTTCTTTATGATTCAACTCTCATATCTGTACCTGACTACTGGAAGAACCATATCTTAGACTTACAGATTTTTCTTAGCAATGCTGTCTAGGTTTGTCACAGCTTTCCTTCCAAGGAGCAAGTCTTTCGATTTCATGGCTGCAGTCACCATCTGCAGTGACTTTGGAGCCCAATAAAATAAAATCTGTCACTATTTCCAGTTTTTTCCCCATGTATTTGTCATTAAGTGTTGGGACTGGATGCCATGATCTTCGTTTTCTGAATGTTGAGTTTTAAGCCAGCTTTTTCACTCACCTCTTTCACCTTCATCAAGAGGCTCTTTAGTTCCTCTTTGCATTCTGCAATAAGGGTGGTGTCATCTGCATACCTGAGGTTATTGATATTTCTTCTAGGAATCTTGATTCATCCAATCTGGCACTCTGTATTATGTACTCTGCATATAAGTTAAATAAACAAGACAATATACAGCTGATGTACTCCTTTTCCACTTTGGAACCAGTCTATTATTCCATGTCCAGTTCTAACTGTTGCTTCTTGACCTGCATACAGGTAGCTCAGGAGGCAGGCAAGGTGGTCTGGTATTCCCATAAGTGAAGTTGCTCAGTCGTGTCCGACTACTTGTGATCCCATGGACTGTAGCCCACCAGGCTCCTCAGTCCATGGAATATTCCAGGCAAGATTACTGGAGTGGGTTGCCATTATTTTCCAGAGTTTGTGGTGATCCACACAGTCAAAGGCTTTAGCGTAGTCAATGAAGCAGAAGTAGATGTTTTTCTGGAATTCTCTTGCTTTTCTATGATCCAATGTTTGTTGGCAATTTTGTCTCTGGTTCCTCTGCCTTTTCTAAATCCAGCTTTGAATATCTGGAAGCTCTGGTTCATGTACTGTTGAAGACTAACTTGGAGAATGTTGAATAGTACTTTGCTGGCATATAAAATGAGTGCAATTGTGTGGTAGTTTGAACATTCTTTGGCATTACCCTACTTTGGAATTGGAATGAAAACTGACCTTTTCCAGTCCTGGGACCACTGCTGGGTTTTCAGAATTTACTGGCATATTTAGTGCAGCACTTTCACAGCATCATCTTTTAGGATTTGAAATAGCTCAGCTGGAATTCCATCACCATCACTAGTTTTGCTCATAGCGATACTTCTAAGGCTTACCTGACTTTGCACTCCGAGATGTCTGGCCCTAGGTGAGTGATCACACCATCATCGTTTTCTGGGTCATTAAGATTTTTTTGTATAGTTCTTTTGTGTATTTCTGCCATCGCTTCTTAATATCTTCTGCTTCCAGTAGGTCCATACCATTTCTGTCCTTTATTGTGCCCATCTTTGCATGAAATGTTGAAGGATTATGAGCATTACCTTAGTTGCATGTGAAATGGGTGCAATTATACAGTAGCTTGAACATTTTTTTACATTGCCTTTCTTTGGAATTGGAATGAAAACTGACCTTTTCCAGTCCTGTGGCCACTGCTGAGTTTTCTAAATTTGCTGGCATATTGAGTGCAGCACTTTCACAGCATCATCTTTTAGGATTTGAAATAGCTCAACTGGAATTCCATCACCTCCACTAGCTTTGTTTGTAGTAATGCTTCCTAAGGCCCACTTAAATTTACACTCTAGGATGTCTGGCTCTAGGTGAGTGACCATGTATGGATGGTACTCACAAATTATAAAAAGAGAAAAAGTCATAACTTAAATACCCATCTA
Organism: Bison bison bison; assembly: GCF_000754665.1. Lineage (NCBI taxonomy): Eukaryota > Metazoa > Chordata > Mammalia > Artiodactyla > Bovidae > Bison > Bison bison. The sequence continues at coordinate 3,859,745 of NW_011494944.1, read as the reverse complement.
CGGGGGAATGGTTATATGTGATAAAAGCACAGAGATGGGATCATATTTAGCCAATAGAAACCATTTTTCACAATAACATCTATGACATGAAAAATATGCGTGGCATACCAGTAAAAGCAAAACAGAAGTTGACACCTAAAGTTATCTCTCACGTCCTAGTCCAGGCAGAGATGGGATAATTTTACATGGAGCTTAATCAGACAGTGATTTTTTTCCCCAAAATATAAGCAATGTATATCGATTTACCTGGATTCTAAGCATTTGAAACTAGAATACCAGCACTCAAGGCCTGTGTCCACTTCTGGCTCATGGAAATGGGAAGGGCTGAGAGAAACAGCATGAGTTTAAAAATTATGTGAAAGTTATGTGGTCAGTCCTCTCCACTCAATACTCTACATGCTATTCTTTAGTTAAAATCAGACCCAGCTTAAGGAAATGAGTATGCAATTTGACTATATTTTTCTTTCATTTAGTTTTAATTTTATGGTATGTTCTTGGCTTTTATTAAGTGAAATAATAAGAAATAATCATATATTTTCAAATTTTATATAAAAAGGCTTTTGATAGTAAGCCTTTGCCAAATATCCTGTATATATGTTTGTCCCCATGTGTTCCTCAAGATGTTTTCTTACCTCAAGACTTAAATACCTTCTCTATTTATTTCTGCTGAGAAATAGTCCTTATTCCCCACAGTAAATATTAGCCTTGTCTTCTTTTATGCATTTTAACTTCTTTTTCTTATAGCAATTATCATGTTATTTTGCTTGTCTACTGTTGTGTCAATTCCATCCTAAGATTTGGTGCTTAAAGAACACTTTACTGGTATTTTTGTGTGTTTCTAGTGGTTGATTGGGATCAGCTGGAAAATTCTTGCTTGGAGTCTCTCGTGTGGTTGGAGTCAGATGACAGTTGAGATTGGAGTCATCTGAAGATTTGACTAAACCTGATAGATAATTAGGCTTTTTAACTCACGTGTCTGATGCCTAAGCTGAGATGAAAGGAACAGATGAAGGCTGGCTGGCCATTTCTTTTTCTCCATGTATTTGCTCCATGAAGCTTGCCTGGGCTTCCTCACAGCAGGGTAGTCATTGCGTTTCTCAGAGATTGGCTTCTTCCTTACTAGTGTTTCAAGAGACACAGGCTGTAGCTGTGAGGTTTCTTATGACTCATCCTGGGAATTACTAGACCCTGACTTCTTCCTTATTCTGTAGGCCAAAGAAGTCACTAAGGTCAGCCCAGATTCAAAGAGTAGGGAATTAGAGTCATTTCAATGTGAGAAGCAGTATGTTCCTACAGGGAGGGAAGGCAGTGATGGTGGCTGTCCTTGGAAATTGCCTACCACATTTAAAATAGAGAAGACTTTCACTGCTGAAAAGGATTTAAAAGATCATCTGATTCAAATCTCTCATTTTATTGAAGAGAAAAAGAATAAGTAGAAAGATGAAATAATCATACATGATATATTTATAATGTATAATACACAAAATCTAGAGTTGCCTCTCTTCCCCTCATTAACCAAGTCCCCAGTAATGTGGTAGAATTGTTCACAGTATGTGCCATGATTTCTTTACAGCGTAGCAAAAGACTATAAGTTACATACACAAGTACTTTATGTTGTCGAAAATAAGTTTAATTGTCCTGCATCTCATTTTCGGGACATGAAAAAAGCCCAGGTTTCCTATTTTGGCTGCATTTTGCCCTGGAACATGTACACTTTTGACTTAACTTGGCTGTTGTTCTGCTGTGAAATCAACCTGAGAATAATTTTTAAAGAATAATTCTTCACAGTTACACTTCTCAGAATCTATCTTGTTTCTCTATTTGACTTTGGAATAGAAGGCAATAGCACCCCACTCCAGTACTCTTGCCTGGAAAATCCCATGGATGGAGGAGCCTGGTGGGCTGCAGTCCATGGGGTTGCAAAGAGTCGGGCACGACTGAAGCGACTTAGCAGCAGCAGCAGCAGTGAAAATTATCTACAGATATAAGACAGAATTAAAGTATTCCTAAAAATGAAGAACAAAATGAAATAAATAAACCTGACTGTGTTCAGTTGGTGGCTTAACTGAAAAAATGGGAATTATTCAAATTAAAGTACAATAATTTGTCCATTTTTAGTGGTATATGTTCTAAGAACAAAATAACTTTAAATCAAATCAGAAAAACTTAAAGTTGTTTTTGATCATTATATCACTAGTCATAATTTTGTATTGTTATTCTAATACTATTTCAGAAGCATAGTAAAACTATGAATAATTATGTTAATATAATCTTAATTCACTAATAATTAAGATTTTTCATAATTAAAAAAGGTATAAAGAAGTATATCTTTTTCATAACAGAAAGTATAACTATAGAAGTTAACAAAAATTCTGTATAATAAATTTAACTTTGAAATTACTCCTATAAACACAAGATGTTCTTATAAATGTACATTTCTTTGTACTATCCAGTAAAACATCCTAGAAATAATAACTAATGTTTATATTCAGTAGCCATGGGCACCATTAGTGCATAGATTCTGATCTTCAAATACCATTTTCTACTGAATCAAACTGAGAGTCCTTGGAAAAATGGTTGATTTCATGACTAGAACAGGGAATGTACAAAATGAGCATGGAATATTTTGTGATAGGAAGCAAGGAAAGCTATCAAAAAATATTGAGATCATGGTCATGTGAAAAGGGATCAGGAGACAGCATGAAGTGTATCTAAATAGCAAAAATTGGGACAAAATAAGAATCAATAATAATAACTGAATTATTAACAAAATAACTGAGTAATCAATTATAGTAACATTTGATGAATTACATAATCAAATATATTTTTTAAAAGTCTACGAGTTAATATTTATACTTCAAAACCACATGTATTTTGGACATCTTTGGAACATGCTTGAGCACTAATGTGATATTCTTAAAACTGATAAAAAAAAAAAAGTGGGGAAAGGGAGAGTGCTACTTAACTTACATTTCCTGTACAAATTTTAGATCAATAAAATAGTAGATGCAGAAAATTTTTCTCTTTAGAAAATTGTCTCAGTTGATAAAAGTAAGGATGATAAAATTAGCACACTATTTTGTAAACCTTTAAATAAATAGGCAAAAAGAGTGATCAGTGGCAGCTAACACAAAGAGTGACAAAATTGAACATTATGATCCTCTCAGTAAAATACACAAAACACTTAGGAAGGAGTCTTGTCAAGAAATTAAAATTCAGTAGGATAGATCTTCCAGATTTAATTGCAGTTAACAAAAAATGCAGGTGCCGAGGAGCATTCTAAATAGCATCACAGAATTGTAAAACACCGTAATCTATACTGTAAGAAACTCTGCAGAAGTACTTCATAACATGTATGTTTGTTAAAGAACATACATGTACTTTAACATGTATATGTGTGTGCTTAGTGGCTCAGTTGTGTCTGACTCTTTCTAGGCAAGAATACTAGGGTGGGTTGCCATGCTCTTCTCCAGGGGATCTTCCCAATCCAGGGATCAAACCCAGGTATCCCGCATTGCAGGGGGATTCTTTACCATCTGAGCCACCAGGGAAGCCCTTGACATGTGTATAAATAGTCCAAGATCTTGTTAAAATATAAATTCTGATATAGTAGTTTGGGATAGTCTTCTTATTTAGAATAAGCTCTGGGCAGTTGTCAATACTGCTGATCCATGGACCACACTTTGAGTAACAAGATCAACAAGGTAAATTTAATTTCTTTAAAAAAATCACAATATTGTAAAGTAATTATCCTCCAAAGGGAAGTGAGCTATAAATTAAAAGTGACTCAGAGACATAATAATCAAATGCAGTATATACATCTTAGTATAGATTCATTGAACCAGTCAGTATGAAAATTTGTGAAAAATGATGTTTGACAATATTAAGGAATTATTGTTCATCTTTTAAGACATGATAATGGCACACTCTGTTTTTTTTTTAATGGTTTTTAAGTTCTTATCATTTATGATGATTTAGTCACTAAATCATATCAGAGTCTTGCAACCCCATGGACTGTAGCCTGCTAGGCTCCTCTGTCCATGGGATTCTCCAGGCAAGAATACCGGAGTGGGTTGCCATTTCCTTCTCCAGGGGATCTTTCCCACCCAGGAATCAAACCTGAGTTTCCTGCACTGCAGGCAGATTCTTTACCCACTGAACGAGAAGAGAAGCCCTATCATTTATATAGACTTATCATTTGTAGATACTTACAAAATTCGTGGCAGGATTGAAACGATGACTAGAAGTGGGTTCAAGATCATTCACTGTGTGTTGTGGAGAGGTGGTTGGTGTGAAGAATTTAGGGTTATATGTTTATCATTTTTTCTACTTTTTTATGGTTGAAATTTTCCATAAGAAAATGTTTTGTTAAAACTGGCTCTGCAAAATTATTGGGCATAGTTTGAAAAAAGTCCAACATTTTTGGTATCTCCTTAAATTCTTCATCAATTTTTTTTTTTTTTTTAATGTGAGTAGATAACTTTTCTTAGCAGATCTGTAGCTTATATTACATTTTAAAGGATGATTGGATGGGTAGGAATACTAATGATACTTACATTCAGGAAATGATCTCCTTTGAAACCATCAAACTGAAGAAAATCATAAAGACAATAATTTTATTGAAATATATTTCTTGCTATTCCATAAACATCTTGAAACAGTTTTCCCGGTGGATAATGCAGTATCTTAAATAGAGGAGCGCCCTCTGCTGTCTTCAGAAAAAATGTCACCATGAATGAGTGACATGAATGGTTAAGGCAACTGGAATGATGTCTTCCTCGTCATCAGAGTGATAATAATGGTGATGATAATAATTATGATAATGAAATGAAGTCAAGTATGACAATAGAGTCAGGTTTTCTTTTGTAAAACACTATTATGAAGATTTGGAGAAAATAGAAATGTTCTTTATAATATAATCATATTTTTATAGCTCATGTGATTTTTAAAATTCTAATAAAAAACACTCTCCAAAATTCACAAAGCGAATTACTTTTTTAACTTGAGAAAAATTTTCTCTTCTGGCAAGTATAGTTATAAATATCCAATAACTATGCAAAAGAATTTCTAAATTTTAGTTCTAGCTCTTTTTTTTTAATTCACATATCATCTTAGACAACTTAAATCGATAAATATTTACTAATATTAGTCTCTTTGGACTTTGAAAAACACTTACAGTTAGAACTGATGAGACTTTGAAATATCCAACAGTGTTTTAGTGGTGGAAATCATTCTTCAGTGTTTCTTGGGAATCTAATATGTTGATTAGAGTTGCTCTCAGTCCTGGGTTAGCAAATCACAGGCCCTGGGATCAAGTCCAGACCACTACACGTTTCAGTAAAAAAAGTTTGTTGATACGCAGACACTACCATTCATTTATAGCTGAAATAATAAAATTAATAAAACATTAGTTTTTAAGACATTGAATATGAGGAAACCAGAATGGCCATACTCTGCTGGAGAGAAAACAAACAGAAACCGTCGCTCTGAAAAGGGGAAAATGACCATAACATCTTATTTGAAGTGTGGGGACCAGGGGCTGGAGTTGGCAGAGAGGAAGCGTCTGCCTCCCAGGCTAGGGGGTGTCATCCTGTGCTAACCGGTCCTGAGAATCACAGGAGGTCAAGGAGAGGGTTTAGGCAGCAATGCTGCTCTTCTCACTGAGCTTCAGTTTCCACATCTGTATATGGGGTTCTCTGTTTTCATGAATAAAGCATGAATATAGGCTCATCTTATGAATTGTTAGTATTTTCTAAAAAACTTTACAGTGTTTTATTTGGTGGCTTTTTGTATGCAAAGATGATTTAGCACATCTCTGGATTTTCCAGGAAGTTTTTGTTGGTCTTACTTTAAATTGGGTTACTACTTTCTAATTAAAAAAATAAGCTTGGAGAAATGATCTCTACTGCAGTATTTCATCTTTCAAAGAACTTTGAGGATTTCCTTGTAGTCCAAAACAGTGAACTCTGATGCCTGTACCATGGTGGCCTAATGTTAAAAATTTGTTCAACCTTTTCAGTTGCAGTGCTCTGCTAATCTATACCCACAGGAAACAAAGTATCCTAATGGACTGTCTGCTGCTGGTCAACAGAGTGTTGTTACTTTTCAAGAAGGCAAAGGATGGCTTTGTTCTTCCTTCCTTTATTCAAATGCTCATTCATTGATCTTTCACATGTCGAACACTGAGTGTCATGGCCAAGCCCTGTCTTGTGTGCTGGGGCCACTCAAGTGAGAAAGAGTGGTTATAAAACAGGGGTATGCCCCATTTTATATGGAAGGAGGGGTTTTCTGTTCTAGAGAATAGTGTACATAATGGATTGGGGCCACGTAAGGAGAAGTTTCGGAGAAGGCAATGGCACCCCACTCCAGTATTCTTGCCTGGAAAACCCCATGGACGGAGGAGCCTGGTGGGCTGCAGTCCATGGGGTCGCAAAGAGTCAGACACGACTGAGCGACTTCACTTTCATGCACTGGAGAAGGAAATGGCAACCCACTCCAGCGTTCTTGCCTGGAGAATCCTAGGGACGGGGAAGCCTGGTGGGCTGCTGTCTATGGGGTCGCACAGAGT